>NW_010271432.1:0-2741 GCF_000690775.1 Eurypyga helias
CCCCAACCCAGGTGCAGGACCTGGTTCTCACTAGCCAGCCCTCTCTGCTGCCAGTGGCTCTGCCACCGTTGGGCATCTCCTGCCAGGCCATGAGGGGCTGCAGCCGATCTTCACCATGGCACGGGACGCGTGTCCCTCCGCTCACTGTTAGGACACATTCAGCTCCCTGGGAAGAAGCTTCAGAGCTGTAAAAAGCCAAATACGCAAGTTGCCTGTTGTGCTCAATGCCCTGTTGGGTTACAGAGCAAGCAGCTCTAGCAGGAGCAGCGGGGAGATTGGTGCACAGACCAAGGGGGCAGGAACTTGGAGACCGGGAAGAGCCATCGGTTGTCCAGGCTGGTGCTAGCAGCCTTGGCTGTGTGCTGCCCGCTGGCAGGTGGGCAGGGGGAGATGCCGTCCTGGATGCTCGAAAAGCTGCTGGGTCTGAGCATAACGGAGTGAGAGGAAAAGGAATGTGGGAAAGCAAAAGGGAAATGTTTGCTGCAACAGGATAAGACAGAAGTGAATCATTTGGGGACAGATTAACTGATACCAGGGCAGTTGTGAGTTTTACAGCTGCCTTCCAGTGGCTGCGTTAGTATCTGTCAACCTCCCCCAGGCTGGATTAGCTAATATTTCAGGTGTGGAAGAAATCGTTTTAGAGTTGTATTTGTGCCGTAGTGACCACTTCTCTGACAAGCAGTTTAAGGCAGAGGAATTGATTCCTTGTCATTTTGACTAAAGGAACCAAATTCTGATTCCAAAGAGTTTAGTGCCAGAATAATAAAAACAGTATTGCTACTAAAACTGCCAGCAGGCCTGGCTGCTGAGGGCGGGCACAGGGAGCTCTCCCAGCTCAGAGCATGCCTTTGGGTTTATGATTTCTGGGTTTCACCACCCAGACGTCTGACTTTTAAACCATCTCTAAGGCAGTTGCTCTTTTCTCTGATCCTGGCCCTGCACACCCAAATGATCCTGTTGTTGTTGTTGCTTCATTCCCCACACCCTGCTTTTGGGGCTAGCTGGAAATTGCTTGAATTTCCAGGGAAACTTAAAGCCTAAGGGTGAAAGGCTCTTAAAAATGCTGGTGTAAAGTATTCCTGCTCTCCTTCCAACCTTTCTCCATCACTTGTTCCTGTCACCAGCTTGGCTCCCTCCACCGTGTTGACAGTGGCCAGTGGCACTTTGCAAGGAGCTGGACTGGGACTTCGATCCACCTGAAAAATAATCCAGAAGGGGATGGAGGGGAAGGAAGCTGCAGAACTTCATTCCGCTGCACTTTCAGCAAAACCTCAAACCAGCCGCCTAGGAACAGGAGAGAGGGGCATCGGAGAGGAACTGAGCAGTGACAGGGAAGGGGAGGGGACAGGATTTGTCTGCATCGATGCTATTGTCAGTAAATGCACATCAACCACATCTCCTGGGCTCCACAAAGCCATCTGGACACCAGGACAGAGGTGGTCAGCGGGTCACCGGCCATCTCCCTGCCCACACCTACGCGAGGTGCAGTGGGGTAAACTGCACTGACCCGCCAGCCCTGAAGGACTTAAAATTCAGGGGACTCCTCAGTTTTTATTTAGGGCAGGTTCAAATCTGCTTTGCACTGATGCATCAGGAGGTTTTTGAGTAAAAAACACCGTAGGCTGATGAATTAGGCTGTTCACTGGTGTTTTAATGACTCCTCTTCCTGGGAAACTTGAGTTCAGAAGGTTATCTTTATGAGGAAAAGCCTGCAGAATATTTTAAAATTAAATTAATGCTTGTAATGCTTTGCAGAATATTTAGGAGATGTACTGATGCTGTGAGGACACCTTGTACCCACATTCAGCCAAAGTCTTGGAGTTGCCCTCCAGCCATCAGAGGAAGGTTTGTATCGAAAGAAGGATAAGCTGAGCTGGCAGCCCTGCCAGGCTCTCTGAAACACTCCAAGGACTCGGCCTCTCCTCTCCACCTATCTTGCAGCAGATCCAGCTCTCTGCCTTCCACAGCTTCAGAGGTGCATCTGTTTGCATGGGGTGGGAGGATCTGATATGGATCTGCAACCCAGAAGTCTGGTCTTGCTCCTGGGTCACTTCCAAACTTGAGGCATGCTCAGGTCTGGACTTGGAGTGATGGCTTCATTGCTTTAACATGCTTGCCCGGACCAGAGGTTTCAGGAGGCAGTTGAGATGAAGATCTCTCCTAATGCAAATTTTCGGTTGAAGCAGTGTAAACACCACTCGATGCTCACAGGGCACTAGAAATGGTCTTTCAAGGTGCTGGTGTTTTGTGTCAGGTGCCAAACACAGCCTGACTCCTGCAACCATAAATCAGCAGCAGATAACATCAGCTCCAAGCAAAGTGTTTTCCATGTTAAGCAAATACTGCAGCTGGCTGCCAAGGAAATGATGTTTTGTTTCTAATGGACAGCCTGGGGGTTGGGCTGTGGGGCTGGGGGTGTCCAGGTCCTCTGTAGGAACCGCAGCTATAGGTGAAACTCCACCACCATCTGCTGGACACACTGAAGACAGAGCTGGGCTCAGCCGTGTTTCTTCTCTAGCAAAATGACAAAATCCCTCCACAGAAAATGGTTAAAATGTCAAAGTCCTTACCCCCCTGTTTTCCAGCCACAGGGAATTTTCTTACCCATGGTCATGAGCGGCAACTACACACGTCCTTTGGAAAATCTGGTTTTATTTCTTTTTATTGTGACCCTGATAGATCTGAGAGGCAATTCTTACATCACAAAGTACAGTCTGAATACAAAAGCAGGCAAACAGTGG
>NW_010271432.1:2781-35249 GCF_000690775.1 Eurypyga helias
AAAAAAAAACCCTTATGTGGTTTACACAGGAGAGAGCAGCCAGGCTCAAGGTTAACCCCCTGTATGAGAGTGAGTTGGGAGAAAGAAATCACTGTGCCAGAGCCCATGTGGACAGTGAACAGTGCTACAGTCACACTGCCCTAACAGGGAGAATGGAAATTTCTGTATCAAAGAGGAAAATCCACGAGTTGGACCAGGAGTCTCACTGTGACCCCTCATATTTATTCCTCCCTGCTGCGATGCTACTGGGTGGCCAGGATCTGCCCAGGCTGGCAGCCCTCTGTGCATGCTCCACGCTCCATCGCTGCCATGGAGCAGCTGAGCTTGTCCTGCACGTGGGCACGGATGGGGCAGAGGTGCACCTTGGGCTTGCCAGCCCAGCACCATGCACATCGGTACCTGGGGGACCACAGAGCCAGCGGTCCATCCTCCAGCCTTGCTCCCAGGACCCGGGTAGCACAGAGCATCAGGCCACCACCTCCGGGGCACGGAAGGACATTCTAACAAACACAGAGCATTAAGTGGTTTAGAACCAGTTGGAGACCCTCCAGCGTGCCTGCCACAGCACCCACCCTCACCTCAAGGAAGAGGTTTTCCTCTGCTCAACTCTTCACACCTTCATCTCCTCACACAACCACAATAACAATCCCTCAGGAAGTGACCAGGCTATCTCCAGGAAGTCCGTCATACCCCAAATTTCCTGCACCAAACCCACCTTCCAGCATATACGGAGTCTGCAGCAGGGCACGACACAGCAGGCTATTGCAACAGCAACGTCTCAAGCCTGCTGCATCATTTAGATCTGATTCTTTAATAAATGAAGAAGTGAGGCTTTAATAAGAGATAAGGGAGCCATGGACTGCCTTGCTCAGACTAATCTCTTAATGGTTGAAAATGATAGACAAGCTGCTCCAATTTCTTATCGAGCATTTTGCTTTGAATTATTAATAACCAATTTGTACTTAATTTACTTAGTTCAGAAAATTAACTACATGTGTCACTGGTTCCAACATTTTTCATTTTTACTGCCTTCTGCATTGGCAAAGGGATAACTTCATTTAAACCAATTAACAGACAAAACCACATACACAACTTCCTGCCCTGGTTCGCCCTCCCAACTCCCTGGAGTGTATCAGAAATGCCAGCTTCTAATATTTCTACGCTTCTTCGCTTCAGACTTAAACTACAGCTTGGGTTAATGATTACAGCTGGTAAAGGGATAGAATTCTCCTAATGTCTAAAACAGTTTTCACAGGCTCTTAGAGAAAAAGAAACATCTTGGGGTAAAAGGGACAGAATCCGCAGTTTTGAGGGAAGAAGGAAAGTGTTCTCAACCAAGCACTAGACTTCATTCACATTATATCCATGTATTACAAAAACGTAGACACAAGACATGTCTAAACTTCCCCATCTCCTAGAGACAGGGAACATTCACTTTATTGCATGTAAATGGTTTCTTTGGGGGAATTTAAAAAATATTTTTCAAGGAGTGTGCCCTGTGGTATGGCTTCCTCAAAACATAATTTCTTTGTATAGGACATATTATTCTGCACCACAGCATTAAAGTTCATCTCACTGAGTCAGAGTCATCCTTTTCAAAAATAAAAATAACATTTACACAGGAAAACAAGTATTACTGGATTAATCAAGCTAGTCTCCAAACAGGAGATGAATGACATTTCAGTGACAGCTGAATATCAGCAACATTCCAATTCCAATTGCTTTGTTGAGAGTTTTTATGAATGTTTTTATATTCCACCTTCACTTTCAAACCCCAAACTGAACAAAGCCACTACTTCAATGCAAAGATTTTCTTCAAATTTAATTCTCTCACAAACACCTTGCCAAAATAAGGAAGCACAGACAAATACAACTGCTTTCTAACACATCAATTTCTAAGGAAATAGGATTTTCTGACTAAAAAAAAGAAGATTAAAAATATTAATTAATTTTAATTATCACATCTGGGTTTTAAAGGAGCTTATTTTTCTGTTCTGGGGGGGACTCTGTTTGAATGTGAAAGCTGAGTCACCCAACCAAAGCGTCTCTGTCAAAAAGGACGATGAGAAGCACCTGGGAACAGGACCAGTCACAAGGATGACTGGCTAAAGTTGTAGCACACAGAAGAGAAAACTGGGGAAACTGGAGGCTATAAATGGCCAGCCACCCAGCCAGCCAAAGGGTGAGATTCATAGGTAAAAGTGCTGAATTACGATAATTAAGTTTAACGAAGGGCAAATACCAGCACTGAGAAAGGGCTTTTACAGCTTTCGGACAGGCAGTACTTTAATTGGCCTTCTCCATCCTGCAGAGACAAGAGGAAGGCTGATTTTAAAAGAAGCCTAGCACCACTGCTAAAACTAGGCTTCAGCTAAATTTAGAGAACACGTATATTAACGTAGGCATAAGGTGAGCCCGTAAAACCTTCCACAGATATGCAAAATGCTTAACTGGGGAACAAACCAAATCTGTATCAGCCCTTTCTTAGCATCATTTGAAGGAGAACAACAATCAAGGGTGAGAAATCTGTTTCAGAGACACACTCCAACTAGCTGTTAAGGAACCATCCTGGGTACCAATTACACAGCAGCCATCCCACTGTGCAGAGCTCACTTAGAGGTTGCTTAAGTAGTTTTTGGGGATCCTGGAAAGTCTTCCAGACAAAATCCATTATGCTAAAATAGTGCCACTGTCAGTTCTGTAGCATTTATAAATAATGTTTTCTTTGGGTAGATACAGTCACTGGAGCCTGAACTCCTGAGATATCGCGATAGTCAAGGCAGCAGTGAACCCAAAATTCAGGAAGTATCACTTGGCTTTCAACACTTCCAAAGCAGGGGCAGAGTTAAACTGTAATCTGTTAACAGATTACAAGGTTAATTTGTAATCTGCCAGGAACAGTCTGGAAGGTGAAAATGCCAGAGGCAGGATTCTTCACCCATTTTCCAGTCACTGGGGGTTTTACTACAGGCAGAGGTAGATGGATCCTACACATCACCCACGCTCAAGATGCAGCACAGAGGTACGGTGACATTAGCCATTTGCTTCTCTATTCCTTTCTCCATCACTGCTGGCACTCCAGGTGCTTTTTGACCAGAAGAGACACTAAGCAAACATTTTTACAGGGCAACCTTAATCAAGCCCTTGTATGACCACCAGTCAGGGCAGCCTGACCAAGCTGCTTCTGCACAAACCCCTTTCTATCTCACCTAGGAAAGGAGCCCAGGCCCGAAAGGCAGAGTTTCACCTCCCGTCCATTCACTCACCGCCACAGGCAGCGACCCAATGCCCAGAACAAGGCAAACATCAGCCCACTCAGGCCACCTATTTTGGTGCTGAAAAGATTTTACATTATCTAACCTGATTTCTTTTCACTGCAACTGAAGATTAAATTCCCTACTTTCATCCAGCCTGGGTAATCCCATATCCAGGGAATAATCCAGATTCTCTTCCTCTTCTCTTTTCCCCTTCCATCTTGCCCATAACATCCTTCAGAGCTCCTCAAACAGAAGATGGTGTCCCAGCTGAGACCTTATCAATCTGGAAAGTTCTGCCCCATGTCTGTCATTCATGTGCAGGCGTCTCTGCAGGACATCTGCTCTTTTCCTAACAGCAAGCCACTTCTGACTCATGTTCTGCTTGCGGTCCGCCAGTAAATTGGAGTTTTCCCCAAAGAATTGCTGCGCAGCCAGTTTATTTCCTCTCCTGTGCCTGCGCATTTAGTTTTTCTTCTCTCAGTCGTAATACCTTGTACTTCCCTGGTTGAATTACTTTCTTCTTTTTGCCTTCAGATCTTTCCAGAATACCATAGGATTACCACTGGGATCATGACACCCTCCAGTGTACTGCCTGGCTCTCCCAGAACGTGTTATCTACAAACGTCAAGACCAAACTGCCATTCCTCAGGTCACTAATGAAGATCCTGAACAGCTGAGATTCAGAACAGATGCTAGTAGAAGCATGTCCACCACTAATAGTAATTTTTCCACTCCATAATTCTTCCATTCTGACTGTGAATTGTGGTTTAAGGAAAAAAATAGTACCTGTACACACTCAGCCTTCCTCAAACTACATGACTTGCTAGTGAAAATACAAGATGGCATCAGAAGTGACATCTAAGCTGGGAGCACAAGAACAGGTTCAGGGGTGTCGCTGAAGCCTTGCATGGCCTCGGAGGCATTACCTGATCTTCGTGTCTAGGCTTCCTCCATCAGCGACTGTGCCTCTGTACATTTGAGACCAAGAGACTGCAAATACTATCAGTTTAAGAACTATGCCAAAGAACATCCTTTTTATGCAAATCACTCATAGGAATTATTCCGTGCATCTTTTATTGGAAGTCTGCATAATTGCACACACAGGTATCTGTACAGCCAACACTTACACAGTAACGAACTAAAACACGTTTGTTTCTGTGACTGTCAATGAGAGATGAAATCTAAAATCTCTTCAGGGCTTATGGTCTCTCAGGACTGAACTTTGGCGTAACACGTAGCAATGAACATTTCATGCATGTTTCTTCCCAAATGCCAGAAAGTTCCTTATTCTGATGACAGCATCAACTAGGACACTTTTTGGACAACTATATCAACAGGTGGGCCAACTCCCAGAAGAATTAATAAGGACAATACTTCCTTCTCACCCAGGAAATGTAAACTGCAATGAACATCCATAAAAAAACGAGGATGTTTCAAGTGGCAATTCAGATCAATGTGAATCTTAACTTGAAAATACAGGACTGTTGAAAACTTGGTGTACCATAAGAGAGAACAAAGCAGAGAGCTCCAATCAAGTGATCCTTCTAAATAAGCCTGACAAGCTTTTATTACAAGAAAACCAAATTAAGCAAAAACCGGAGATAAGTGCTTTATCTGACATTTGGGATTTTAAAAGACTGAGAAATTAGGGAAGACATTTACAGAAAGAATAACACGTAAGGTCATCACCAATAAGAATTGGGTTTTATTCCAGCTATTGACAATAATTGAATTTTAGCTTCCTACCTCAGCCTAGAGCTGTCAATCAATTGAGCCTTGCTTGCATGTGAACATCGCTAGAGGCCTCTTAAAGAATCAGTTGATTACAACTTTCTCTTCTTTCTGAAGGGTGAAACAGCGTCCCTCCCTTCTCAAATTAAGCAATGATCATCTATGCAGGTTTTATTACATTAAAGCCCCACTGAATTGATTCACATTTGCCAGGTGCTGTCAGAATTACTGAGAGGTGCTTATTGCCCTCCAGGTCAGCCTGAAATCCCCAGGAGAAGGGACAAGTCGGCAGCATCAGAGCCACCCCCGACTCCTGAACGACCGACACTGAGCCACGAAACGGCAACCCCTTTCTGCCAAAAAACAGGCCGTGCCTTGGGAGCGAGGGTCCGCCTTTTGCACGATTCTGCCCCAGGACACACCCTGGCAGAGAGACACCTACAATGAAAGCTTTTCATGGTTTCGTTTCAGAAACTACCTCGATGGGGACAGAGCTAGCCAATTAATTATCTTAGCATGTTACTTAAAAAAAAAAACCAACAAACCAATAAAAACCACTACGAGAGCTTGTTAAATGTCATATTAGCAAACAGTTTAATTTATTAAAATGACTCCAGTACACCTCTGTGCTTCTACAACAGACAGGGCATTACACGTAACAGGCAAAACGTGGTAACATTCTCAAGGAAGCAGATTCAGGCTCATTAGCACAGAAACACAAGAGCAACAGTATCTCGTATCACCTCCCAGCTCAACCTTCTTTTACCTTTGGTAAAAGATGCTTCTCTGATGCTTCTCTGTGGAGCAGGCAGCCAGCTGAACGCAAGCGTGCGTCTACGCTTCCTAAGCAAAGGCAGGTGAATAAAGCCCTACGCTGTCCAAGAGAGGGCCGGTACGCTTCCGATGTCACTGCGAGTACAAAGTAAATGTATTAACGAGTTTACAATCCCTGGGGCCTGGGTAGCTGTGGCAGCATGGGAAGTGGAATTCTACATTTCCATCACTCGAGAAATGAGATCTCTATAGGATGCATATGGAAAGATTTCTCCTATCATGGAAGACCCTGGCCCAAAAAGACTTTCACACCTGAGTAATATGCTCTTAAAAATGACGTGGCTCATGTAAGTCTTTGTAAGAGGAGAGTCTTAAACACATTTATGGTAATTCAAGGCCAGTCCTTTCTTCTTTACTGGATAACATTACCGAAATTAACTCAACCTGGCATTCTATCAGCAAAGGAAATGTGAGAGGTTAATAAAATCAGAAGACACTGAAGGTGCAAATAGAGTGCAAAAGTGTTGATTTCAGTTTTTGACTGTTACAGCCTGATAATTTTATATTCTGTGCTTTTTTTTCAGGGAAAAGCATAGTTGTGTGTCACAATATACACGCTTGCATATATATATATGTATACATACAGACTTGTTGCAGAAGGCAAAGGCTTCCGGTGGCACATGATTAGTAGTGCTGACTTCTCACATGCAGGGTTTTTTCCACACAAAACCAAACCAGTTTTAGAAGTGCCCCTCCCTCTGCACACTAAACGTATTCATTAACGTGTATTCACATGCATTATTATCCTACCCACTGATTTTTATTAACCAGATTAATTTTTATTATTTTTTTAAACGTAAACTTTAAGTTATCTTAGTTGCAACACCTAGCCAGAACACTCCAGCAACCACAGTACTCCTGGGCTTTATGGTAACTCATACGTCAGTTGGCTGAATTTTTGTAACCCAATCACTCAAGTTTTCTCGGCTTCATATTGCTTCATTTTTTAAAATTCGTTTTTATGTACAATCTTTGCTGTTAGTACACTTCAGATTTACTGAAATGCAGTAAACTGAGAGCTCGTTATTCAGAAGCACCTAGTCCTTCTGTGACATTACACGGAAGCCATCGGCGACAACGGCCGTACGGCGCATTCTCTGGGTGAACAAACAGTGCGCGTTAGCTAGCAGGAGATGAAACTGCTTTCTAAACAGCCAGTAGGCTTCACAGAACAAATTATGTGCGATACAGTCACTGTCCTGCTGAGGCAGCAGGAGGAGGGAAGAAGGAAAGCGACTCTAGGGTCAGTTTCTCTCTGTGTTAATGTAGCTTTGGTTCAGAAATTCGTTAAGTGTTGTAGAGCACCTGGTTGAGTGACCAAACACGTGCGTCTCACAGTGCTAACAGTATAACGCTAATAAACTATAAACTGCCGTTTTCAAATATTAATAGCATTTAATAAAAAAAGGTACAGAAATACTCTTGTTGACAAATGTGCAGTACAAATGCAAGCTCCTTGGCCACAAACTCAAATTGTGTGCATCAGTTTTGTGCTGGCGTAACAGTGCAAATGCTGGGGTTCAAGTATGCTTTTCTGCATCTGTGTTAAGCAACAGGGACTACATGATGAAGTCTGGGGGATTTTCTGCTCACAAGGCCAGGACACGAGAACCAAGCAAAACACTGCAGTAATTGAAATGCTTGATTTCCCTCACATAGAAGGCAATCTAAACGAGGAAAAACACATTTCACAAGCAAATCAGCTTCACATATCACCAAGTTATTGCTTCAGCTAGATCAGCTGTACTAAAATACAGGACTACAGCTTGCAATCTAATCTCCACTCACATGAAGAGAAGATGAAGCCTACAGTGCAAGTCTTCCATGCAAAAGGATCAAATCGCAAGACCAGAGTCCTGTTTCGTAGGACAGAATTTATTCACCATTCAGTTTTGTCTGCATTTTTTTTTTTTGTAAGTCAGTTAGATCAGTGTCAAAAGTACACTGTTTATGGTATTTCTGTGTTTCTAGAGGTTACTGCTTCGTCCCAATTTAGATCTGCTCAGCAACAGAATACAATATGAACACTCGTTTCTAAAGAATTGCAAAAGTTATTGCTGAAATTTTTAGGGCCAAAATTAAAAATTGTTTCACCAAATCAAGTGTTTACTCCACTTAAAAAAAAAAAAAACAACTGACATCCTTTTAATTAAAAAAAACCCAACAAACAACTTAATAGCTTTTTCAATTAAATAATAATCTAAGATTTTACAAGAAATTCACATTCAGGCAACTGTCTCCTGACTTCCATCTGGCTGAAGGACAGATGCCGTAATAAAACCAAGAACGCTACTCTCACATTCTTCATGACAGCAGTGATTAGTGCAATTTACCACTGCACCACACAGCTCTAATAGTGCAAGGTGTGCCTGCTAACAACGTTTCTCACAATCATCTGCTACGTGATCACATTATTCTCAGATGTCTGTAACTGTTATTCTCATTAGAATTTTGGCATTTATGTTAACATTTATGAAAAACTATGGCTTTATCCATGAAATATATATCCAGCCTAAGCAAAAATTTTAAACCATTTATTTAAAACAATAAAACCGAATTGGAATGCCATAAGCTGTGTTGCCACTAAACTCAAGATCTCAGGGTTAGCTGCAGATCACAAATATCAGTATTTGTGAATCCGTTACAGTCTTTAAAAGTATATTTAGAACATAACACTGATAAAACTGCACTCTTCATTTTAAATCTAATTCTAATAATTTATCTTATTTTTTGCAACGTTTAATTACTTGTATCCAAAGTGTCATCTGAGTATCGCTGTATTACAACAGGACTGGGACTGTAAGAAACCCATAAATGCATACATAAGAAGGCACTTGTCTTCCAGTAGTTCAAGTGAGAGAAGGCCTTACCCAGACACTGGGACCTTACACTTTGAAGGATTAGCAAATGTCCCCAGGCTTTGACACAGTCTCAAAAGCTGCCTTCATGTCCCTGGACAAAGGTGCTGTATGTGGTCTATAATACCATGAAGCTCATGATGAATTCCAGTAGTTTTTGCCTGTTGCGCTGAGGTAGGAACGTAGTGCTTAGTTCCAAAATAGTGTCTCTTCTTTGTTTCGTCTGATTGAAAACCTAAAAGAACAGCATGAACATATGAAAGTATCACCATGTTCACGGAATCTCCTTTCTTTTGTGATTTGAAGTTTTGACCCATACTAAATATTCCATCATTTACAAGACCTTTTTTTCCCCCCTGCCCTCTTTCTTGAAGGCTTAGATGGCAATCCCTTTAGATATAGTTAAAATTCACTCAATGTCGAAGCCCTTCAAGTGGTATGGAAGAAGAGAAACTGGGAAAGAAGCACAGCGTATGGTAAACAGCCAGCTCCTAACAGTGAGGGATGAAATATGCACTCAAAGGCATCTGCATTGAGAGTGTAAACACTTTGAAAACAAGAATTCAGATGCTCAGTGGATGCTATCTAGTTCCACTTTTCCCACAGTAGAATGAATGAGAATTACAATGAGCGACTTGATATGTCCTTTCTTCACAGCTCTCGGTCCACAGGAAGATACCTTTACTCTAGGCTAACTATAGAATTCAAGGACAAAGACTTCAAAATCCTTATCTAACAACACTTTGCCTAAATGCTGATGCTTTCAAAATTAGAATGCTAAATCCCATCTGGCATTCAGGAAGCCATGCCATTCTGACAAAAGAAACTTCATTTGCAAAATCCAGATAGGCAATTTAAAATTCGAAATGACAGTGCTGAAGTGCAGAACTGATTTGCACTTTATTATTTATCTGTTATCTTAAACAAGATCTGTGTCCTTATAGTGGACAGTGGAGGTCTATTAGGATGGTTCTGCTGGAGCCACAATCACTGCTAAGCCAAAACTCAGTATCTAACACTTTTCGAAGATTTAAGTAGTCCTTCAGACTTAGATGAATCTGTCACGAAGCACAGAGCATGCTCTCAGCCTTCCAACATTGCCACTGGTGTCCAATAAGTACATGGAGCAGAGCTAAGAAACTTCATTTGTTGTGAATAAAAATGCCTAGTCACCTAGCCCTCACCTAGCCAGGTTTTATCAGGGAAAAGAAGTGCTCTGTCCTGCAATGTCTGCTCTCCTACAGCTGTGAGCTTTAAGTAAAGCAAAATGCTCAATACATTCACGTATTTTAAATGGACATTGAACAGGTTCCATGAATTGTACTCATTATTAAAATGAAACCTAACAGTCTCCAAACTTGATCACGAAACACTTACCCCAATTTCCTTAAAGACTTTCACTGCATTTTTCACATGACTGTAGGTAGCACTCTCAGCTGCAAGAAAGAAAACCCAGAGATAAGCAAACTGCAATTGAACTTGGGCTACCCTGTGCTAGGAGGAACAGAACCAAATCAAATCCACTCCCCAAACCAGCTTAACATACCATACACAGCAACATTCTTCTCAGTCCTGCTTATTAAGTGCCTGTGTAACTTTTGAAGGTATTCAGACTCTGAAACAGGACCATTAAAATTGTGCACGAAGATAACAGCAGAGCTATAAGCCTCCAGTAAAGGTCCCAGCAACCTCTGCAGGAAAGTGATATACTGCTGGTGCTCTTGAGACTGGCTCACCTAAGAAAAGGCAACAAGAGTTTAAGTGACAGAGACCAGTGGAAACAAGAAATTACCTCCACAACAGCACACAGTGCGGTGGTAGCCCAAATAATTCTTAGTAGAAAAAGCAGTACGGGGGCACAACGCAGCACATTGTGAAAGCATAACAAAAGAGCAGTTTGCCCCGAGAGACAAAACAAGCACTGCACATCACAGATCAATGCCACCTTTTTCTCCTCCAGGATATTAATAACTATTTTCCTAAGGTAAAATTAAAGACATCATACAGTTCTGCAGCCAACAGAAGGGTTGACATACATCCAGAGAGATGGACATAAGTTTCCAAGTGTTAACAAGATAAAGAACGTTTGCATCAGCTCTGTAAGAAAACTGGTAAAATGTCTAAAATCAACATGATCCATCTATGAAGGGAAATAAATACCAGCACGATGTGCCACTTTTAGAGCATGTGCTGTCAGTAAAGAATAAAACATTTAGGCACTTGATACTTGAGCCTTTATCTGTTTTCATGACACTATCCATCTCCCTTTCACCTCTCTGTAAGATTATTTGATGCTTCTTCAGCTGTTTTTCCCGTGGGAAGGAGAGAAAGATGTGTTACTGACCGTAACAAAACACAAAAGAGTAATACCATGAACCAGAAAAAAAAAAAATTATCATTACCCCTTCTTAACCAGTGAAGCAGTTTGTATCTCTTTCAGCAGGCTTCAATGTTATTGCCTTAGGATAATATTACCTTCAGGTAGCAATCTCTCTGCTCTTCTCCAAAATCACTGTCTTCATCTTCCTCATCACTTCTCCAAGATAATGGCTCAGGGAGTTTTTTAGCCCACTGCTGCTCTGCAAGACTGGGGCTAACATCCTCCTGATCATCCTGCTTAAATTTGAAAGACAAGGTAGTAAATAGGTAAAAAACCCAAATCCTGGCGGGAAAAAAAAAAGGCTTATTATCATTAACCAATATTTAATAAATGCAGGTGAGACCTGATTACAGACAATGTTGAGATAAGCAGAGAAAGGACTTTTGGCGAAAAAGACTGTTTTTCTTTAGTTTGCCTGTCACACAGAAGGGAAAACATTTGCAAGCGTAGGTGAATCATCCTACCGGAGGTCATGCAGTAGCAGTTGCCAAGAAAGTGCTTTCAGTTGTGTGAGGATAAAAAGTTGAGATGCTACCTTGATGTGAATGTTGCTACCTCCATACCACTGCTGCACTAAGAGACAGAATAGTAAATTCTGTGTTACTATTTTATAATAGCTAAAATCTCAATTAATGTAAAATGCCACAAGTTGCTATTTGGAAGTGGTGACTTACTGCCCCTAATGATGCTGTATTTGCCCCCACGCGAGATATAGGTTGGAAGAGAATGGAGCCAGTTTCAGTCACAAAGACCCCAAACTGTTTAAACCTTGATCACACTGAGACATTAAGACCCCTCTACCTGTTGCATCACAGCAACTCCTTTCTGCTAATCACCCTGACACGCATCATCCAAGTTTAGCCTACGAATACCCCGCAGTAATCCACCCTCGGATTTACACTTACTAGCAGATAGGTATCTTAGGTAAGCACACATTTCTTCAGGCTTTTGAGATGGGTTTGTGACAGCACGAAATACCATTGGTGGAATTTCTTAACCCGAATATATTGTGAGGGAACAGAGTTCATTGTTTGCTTTTCATCTACTTAGTAAAATCACCTATTTTAGTAAAGCCACTAATCAGTAAAGTGTGTTGCAAAGTTGTGAAGTAAAGCAAAGTTCCTTTGCAAGGGCATAGTGAGTTAATCTACTAGAGACCATAAGCACAAGTGACAACGCGTACACATACTAGTTCTACTTGAATAGGGGTTTTGTCCTGTTGTGCCTTAATGCAGGTATGTCAGAAGTTCAGGTGTACAGTAATGGAGGTGCAACAGAAATACTCCACCTGACTGATCAGTGTCCTTTGCAACATTAAATTTGAGCAATACACCTTCAGGAACGAGTTTCAGAAACAGTAAACACACACTTGAAAGAAAGAACAAGGGATGCCTTGGTGTCAATCATTCACCATGATTTGTTTTGCTCCAAGGAGTAGAACAGAAAGATTTTTGAAAGATCACCACTACTCAGTCACTGAGGAAAGACCCCTTGTACAGTTATTCCATTTGAAATGGGAATCAGACAAGATTAAAACCAAATGGATAAGACACCTCACAGATGTGATTACTGCCATAATATTCACGATAAAGAAAAAGGCCTCTGCAGCAAATGAAGAATGACATCCATCGTACGCACTGAGAAAATGCTGTATTTTGAATGAAGCAAAGGCCACAAAACAGGTTTATAAAAACATACCAGAGATCACTATGTGTTAGGAATATTTCTTAGTTTTTGAAGTAGACACTAGAATTACAGTAAAAGAATTTAAAAAAAAGCAAGCACGGATCAATCAAGCTCAATTTAATGGGAAATATATCAATGTGTTAATGTCAGCAGTAAACTGAAATAATTAGAAGGGGCAGAAGCTAGCTACCTTTCTTGGAGAAACTGTAAGAACACTACAAACACTCCCAACCTGTCAAAGCCATGAAACAACCACTGCTTAAAGTGTTTGCACTGATTATGCAAATTCTTAATATTTTAAAAGAAGTAAGTAGGTACAGAGGTTTTCTAAGTTTGAAGACATTTACTGAAGAAAAAAATCCTTTTTAAGCACTGGTGGTGTATGTCAGACAGCCCAGAAAAATATTGATATATTGCCTAATAGCTATCGATATCCCAGCTATAAACAGCGAAGTATCAGACTCACAACCAAAGAAGTGCCTATCGACTGCTGTCCACATCAATTTTCCTCAACTGTCTCCAGGAGTGGAACATACAGGTTTCTTCCTAATCCTCTGATTAGCATTCATTTTTTGATTCATCTAGTAGTGATTTCAATCTAATGCATGGCAACGTGTCAGCACTGCAGATGAAAAGCAAGCAGTAGTAACTCCAAAGGAGGAGAACGTTTAATATCCAGGTATATCGAGTGCACAGCACCTACAGTTACATATATTAAAAATGGAAGCATGTATGAAAAAGTACATATCAAGATTAGAATGAAGCAGTGGCCATTAACAAATACAACAGACACAGCTCTAGCCTCCTCCGAGACTGGAGAGCTGCAAGAAGAATGCCACCAAATATGTAAATCTTTACCACGTGCCCTTTAAATTTTGTTGCTTCCTCCTGGGCACCAAGGTTTGTTTGCCATACACAAAAAGACTTTGGGAAGCAAAGGTATGCTGAGTCAGCTGCTCCCCCGGTCCACATGTTTTCAGCAGACCTCCAGCAGACTGCAGCACGCAGCGACTCCAGCGCATCCCTGACGCTGCAAACTGGGCTAGCCAAGGAGGTCTAGAGTAGGTTGGAGATCAGTGCAAAGGAATCAAAGACTGACAAAAGACCTGCACTACTGACCCCTGTAGAGTAGAAAGTAAGCATCCATGTCACTATGCTACAATTCTAAAGGGCTCCAACAATAAATAAATCTCCATTTTACAAGACAGTATAAAATATTTATCTTCCTTAGTAGTTTTAATGGCACAATGCAATTGCACAGGATGACTGTACCCAAATGTCTGACACTTATAAATGTAAGAATGAAATAGTATCAGTCCTGGACTTGTTAAACTGTTGTAAGCTTTCAGTAACAGCATGTATTTAGAAGAGTCAAAACTAAGAAGGATAAACTACATACAGCTAAAGTCACGTACAAGAAACAAAGCTCATTTGGCATCTCTATCACCTTACCTCAGCCACCAGAAGAATACCATATTGTATCAGCCTTTCCACAGATTCATGGCAAACTTGATATATCACCTGGCAAGGCTGCACAAGAAATGCACATCCATTAGAAGATGAACAAAAGAAAGTCACATCTGTTATAACCATTACGGCAACACTAGTTCCCAGTCTGGTATGAATGGGAATCAGGAACATCAGGAAAAAAATTCTTCCCGGAGAGGGTGGTGAGGCACTGGAACAGGTTGCCCAGAGAAGCTGTGGTTGCCCCCTCCCTGGGAGTGTTCAAGGCCAAGCTGGATGAGGCTTGGAGCAACCTGGTCTAGTGGAAGGTGTCCCTACCCATGGCAGGGGGTTTGGAACTGGATGGGCTTTAAGGTCCCTTCCAACCCAAACCATTCCATGATTCTATGAATGTTTTAGGTACAGCAGTATTATTCCTTGCAGGCAAGTTATTAAACTTTTACCACCATAATCCCAATGCACCACTCTTGTTTATCCTGGCAGACAGGCAGACATCAAAAAACTTGGAAAATTCTGAATATTGTATTTCACTGTCATTTTTTTCCAAGAAATTCATTACAACGCTGGTAGAAAACCCCATTAAATGTCCTGCTCTTTTAATCACCTCTAACCAAATATTAGTTTTTACTTAGTTTTTATGGAATAAAATAATCATAAAACTAAACCCACTAAGATTTTACTAGTGATATATTTGGAATTTAAAGAAAAGTACACTTTTAAGAAATTCTCTTATGTGTTTTGAAAATTAATAAAAACCCAACCTCTTTTACACTGTTCATAATCATGGAGGAAGTATTTTTGAAGTTAAAAAAAAAAAATCAGTTATTAACTCTTAAAGCAGAAGGATACAATTACTGAAGAACCCCACCATCTAAGCTACATTACTGCTCAGCCAAGAACAGTAAATTTGATTTATGTGTCATTTGAAAAGGCACGAGTTAGAAATATCTGTGCAAATTTAAGAACTAGTTCAAGAATCTCTAGAATTCCAAGTAGCTTCTACACATAAGAAAAAAAGCATACCTAGCACATGAAATTGCAAGTATACAAGAGTCTGAAAACTGAGATAACATCAGCTTGCTTCAGCATTTTGTAACAAAACAAGAACCAAAGCCAGGCCATGTTTAAAACTGCCACTAAGTACTAGGTGTGGCACACCGTGACTACTGCACTCCTATGCAAATTATGAGTATCTTTAGAATCTGGAGCCTGGAGTTCCCAGCATAATTTCAATCAGCTATGCAAACTCCTACGAGTTGGGTACTCTCAAAGACTTGTAATTGTTTAAGTAAAAAAATATTTAGATAGTTTGGACAGAATGCACATATAGTTGTGATGTTTTAACGACCTAAGCAACACAAAAATCTGTGAGAAGGCATTAAGAAGCCCAGCCTCACGTTGTGGGAAGCTAAGATAGAGTGAGCAGCTCTTCTTCCACAGGAAAGGCCTAAAGCCAGCACAGCAGAACCGCTGCAGGCTCATCCCAGCCATCACCCACGCAGCACTTGGAAGAGCAGCAGGCACACACTCGGTATGTATCCCCTGAACTGGATCGACTGACTCTGTCACACCTCGCCAAGGGAACCAGGTAGTGACAGCAGTGTGGCAAGTTAATTCACATGTTACCTTAAGCCAAACATCTTTTGGATGAAATGTTCTCATGGACCTACATTCGTTCAAGTGTTCAGACATTCCCCTGAAGGAAAAGGGAACACCACTATCTTCCTTTTTCTAATTATGTTCAACCTCTTGACAGAATTGCCGTCAGACTGTGCTTACACTGAACACATCAGAACTGTGACACTCGAAGAAAGCACCAGTTCCTTTTAAAGAAACATGGGAAATTACAAGCAGAACAAAAACGTGAAACAGACAATTCATGCAATTACTTACCAAAGATATGGTAAATTCGTTAGAAAGCAAGTAACACAAGCTGGCAGCTTTTCGGACCAGATGTTCTTGACTAATCAAACTGGGAGAAGCACCACTGGTACCATTTCTGTACCTCCTACTCTGAACGGCATGAAGACTGCAAGCTAGGGCAGAAACAAACATAAGCAAAGTTGATTTTTAAAAAAAGCTTTACAGCAAAGGAAAATTAAAAATTTTGGTTTGTCTACGTCTAGGCCTAAAAGCAGTCAAACATTCCACATATAATTGAAGAATAAAGACAGAATTCACCACTATTCCATTTGTGTTCAATAAACATCAGATTGAAACAAAATCTCGTGACTGACCAAAGCACAAGTTTTGCCATGTTGGCTCAAAACTCTTGACAGTGCCTTGACCACGGCAGTGATCAATACCCAAATGCTTCCAAGAAAGAGAAAGGATGGTGGCAAGAATGAGTGGAAACCTTCCACAAACACAAACCAAATTTACTTTGTAACAGTTTGTGTTAGGGTAAACACAAAGGGAAGGGAAACAGGGTTGTGGGGTCGTGCAGATACTTTTGACTTCATGGGTCACAAAAAAGTCTTTCCCCAATAAACCCCAACACGTACCAATAATGGCCTCTTTAATGAATACATGAAGTACTCCATTGCTGTAGAAGTTGAGTTCAAAGACTGCGGGTATCGTTGTGCTGGGAGTGATGAAGAACTCATTGTTTCGACTTGTGTTTGTGATATTTACACAGTTTCCCAACAAATGGATGGCATGCATGACAACATCATCCGAGTTCCCTGAAAATCCCAAGTCAAAGTCACGGGCTAAGACCTCCTCCTTCATGGAAAAGAAATCTTCTACCAACCTGGAAAGATCAGTTCCCTAGAAACAAAGTCAGAATTGCAAAGTGAAACAAATTTTTGGCAGGAGTCTATCCTTAAACCATGTAACCATGTATACAGCCAACATATAGACAAGCTATTAATTTTCAAAAGTCCAAGGCACAACAGGAGTACTAGAAAACCTTGTTTTCAAATAGATATTGCTAATATAGTCCACAGGTTTTGAATTATATGCAATTATATTTTAAAGCCGTGCAGCTACTCGAGAATCCAGGGTTTTTGTTTGCTCCTTTGTTTATTTCACAACCTGCAGAGACCTGAGTTGTTCTTTAAAAACACGTTAGAGATACCATAATTCCATTACCTATGCTATAAAATGAATGATCAGTTATGAGGGAATATTCTCTTCAATTGTTTAGGGACATGAGGAAAAGCTTTTCTTCAAGAATTTCCTTTCCTTGTTTTTTTATCAAGATGGCTTCAGATCACATTGTAAAATGCTTCGTTGATCTCATTATTTTAGGAGATTTTAAAGACTGAACTAATGGGAATAGTGATATGGTCTTCGACTAGGAAGATTACATATCTGACCAATATTTATCCATTTGTTCTTGATTTATGTGCAATAAAAATTTCAGATAAGAGACAGAAGGAATTTCAGAAAAAAAAATGCTAAACACACTTGTAGGAAAAAAGAATTTCTTCCATGCTCCATGCACGAGAATTCAGTTAAACATTAGTTTCATTTTGCCACCGTGGTATCATATTCTAGTACCAAGGAACAGCAAAACTAATTTAAAAATTAACAGAAGAGTTGCTAGCATACTCAACAGTGAATGTGTTTAAGATATAAAAAGCAATCTTAACAGAATGAACCAAAACATGTATTCTTTTAAAAAAGTGTATCTACATTGTGAATTACAAAAATCTATTTCCACATGAGTATTCATTATCATCCCATCAATAATGGCTTATCTTCAGGCATCCACTAACTAGAATATCAGCACGCAGACTACCTGAAATCCACTATAGTTTAAATGGATCTTTCTTCTTTTATCAGTATGACACAATAGAAAAACACATACTATTTGCTTAATTAACAAGGGCAAAGTAACATTTGGCTATTTAAGCAGTGCAGAAGTCTTACCTGCCTGTGTCTGTACAGCAGCAAACACGCAACGATGTGGGTAGACATCACAGCACAGGACTTGTTCGCAGCTAGAAGTAAACAAGATAAACTCGTTAAGCACCTCAGAAGTGCAGAACATTGTTACAAGTGAAAGAGTTCCCATTATTAAAAAAAAAAATAAGAATAGAGATACTGGCACAGAACTGTACATTCTGAATGAAATACGAAGTGTATTGTGTCTATACAGTAACTAGTATTAAAGTAATCAAATTAAAGTAAATTGAGCTAATAAACCTGAGTAAAGCTTAAATGTTTACTAAGCTAAGTGCTGTTTTGTATGCATATCTCACACCACAAACCTATGACTGAAGCACGCACCACAACCTATAAAACCTGGCAACACCAGTCCAAGCAGCTAGATGAGTTCATGTCAGTGTGACCTTAATTAATGGCATTAAGACACTGCAATAACTTCTTACATGAGGTGTTAAGAAATTAGCGTATCAATATGACAATCAAACACTTCGGAGTAACAGCAAGTTCAGCATGCTAGTCCAAGGAATACTAAAGTTCACAACAGAATAAAAACCTTATACTTAATCAGAAAGAGAGCTTATTAGACTTTGGAGGGGAGGGAGGGAGAGAGGCAAAGGATGGAGAATTGTCAAGAAAGTATTTGAAGTCATTAAATGATCACCTGAATGGAGGGAATTGGGAAGTATGACATTACCAAACAGCACGTTACTTCATGCAACCAGCAAAACAAACCAAGTAGCTGATAATGATGGCGTAACACTTACTGAACAAAATATGTTCAGCCAAATTGGCTATCAGCTCTCTTCTGAAGGGTTCACTGGTGATATCCCTGGAGTTGGGTAGCGAGGCCTCTGTACCTTCATCTACAGCATCATTAGGTCTGAATACAGAATAAGAATTCGTATTATGGCATTTAGATTTTGATTGAAACGTAAATAACCTAGACTGTAAATAACCACCATGCAGTCTGGTAAGGGCACAAAAATGTTACACGTAACAAGCTCCACAAAAATTTCAGTATCTACCAACTTTTCCAAATTATTTCTTTATGCTAAAGAACAATGCAAGGTAAGACTACCAAAAGAAAAATTGCAACCTTATCTTATAGCTATTGATGACTTTGCCACTACATCATTTGAACCCTACAGGTCTTTTTCCTTCAGTGAATATGGGCAACAATAAATTAAGCAAATCTACCTAAAAGGCAGTTTCCAGCCCAGTGTCTGTACAAACCTACAACTTTCTAAAGAGAATGAGAGACACTGTCTCTACTAGGACCACACAGGTTTGTACAAGCCAAGCTAAGACCTCAGCTAGGATGTATTACCTGTGTGACAAACGCAGAGCTAGCCTTGAGCACAGTTCTACAGTTCTGAGTGACAGTTCTCTCCTTCAGCAAGGGGTACTCACTCACAAGTCTTATCTGCCTTGGAAGCACACCAAAACCCACCTGCAATGTTTGTGAGGTGTAATGAAGAATGAAGGATTTGTTTTTAAGCGTGTCATTTTTTTCCCTAAGTCACTCCATAAAATTTAAAATTAAACCAATAGAGATCACTAAAATTAAAAAAAAAAAAAAGGAAAAAAGCCTCCTCAAGCTTATTTAAAAAGAGTTCCCCAGAAAGAACACAACTCTCATAGTAAAATGCATAGTTACAATTGTATAAGTTTTCATTGTTCTATACACAATTAGTTACCCCTTGGGAGTTCAAGCACTGCTTGGAATGCAATGCAGAACACTAAAAAAGAAAGAAAACCAAACAAACAAAACCCCAACCTGTCCTCCTGCTCCACAATATCAAAACAATCTCTACCTTGACGGAAGTATAGCTGGTAACAAAGCTTGTTCCAAAGAAAGAGGGGCAGGCACAGGTTTTTGGCTTTGGCTGTTTACATACTCCTGTTAAGAGAAGACTTGTTATTTTTTGTACTTTTTCCACCTTATTCTTGCAATATTATCATATTAAATAGGCAATTACTCAAAAATGCAACTGAGATTAAAAGTAGCTCACACTAGAAAAGCAGTAATAAGATCACAGAAATTAAAAGTTTACAACATTCTATTCACTTTTGATTTTAGTTTATGGAAAGGTAGAACTTTCCACAGCAAGGAATCCATACTTCATAAGCACTGCAACAAAACCAACACATAACCCCTGCCAGCAGCCTGTTGGGAACAACGCCTTTGAGACTAGCTTCTCCATGATTAAATTAATGAGAACTGCCTTCATTAACATGAACGAGAGCAAAGTCTAATACCCTTTCAGAACCAACACACAGATGGTAATTACTGCTTGCTCCACTTTCTGCAAACGCCAGGATAGGGAACTTCTCCAGAGGTAAACACCAGTGTAGAAACTCCAGTTGCCAGAACCCTCACAGTGCCACAAACTAAAGCACTCGGGAAGCAGGCAGGGTACCTCATGCTTGGAATTCTTGAATCCCAAATTTCTCAAAAACCAAAACACCTCTCCTTACAGGTTAGCATTTACATTACTCTGTTTTCAGGACACTCTGTTCTTTCAATTTCTATAAAGACTAATGTGGGAAACTGAAGAGCCACTTAACCTCCTGGTCAGGAAAACTGTTCCCTCCCAGGAACACTGCTTAAAAGACTTTCCCAGAGAGCTCACTCTGTTCAGTTTCTAAGCCTGTGCTCACAGAACTGTAGATGCCCAAAATTAACCCCCAAAGCTCATCTCCTTTAGAAAAAACCTGCAGTGCAATAATTACATCCACTTAAAAATACTGATACACTTCTGCAAATCTTGGTTAAGGCATACTTAAACAATTTATGTCATGCTTTTACCTTCCTGGAGTAAAAAAAACAAATACACATACATATGAGAGCTGGCAGAGGTTGCTAGGAAGGTACAGAGTAATTAGCATTTCACTCGATTAAGAGGGCAGATAACCTTCTTTTCCTTATACTGATCCAAGAACAATTGTTAACTCCCTACCAAGAATAGCCTGGAAGTGACCCAAGCCTTCTCCTTTGGAAGTGAATTAATATCTTTCCCTATGCAGTGCAGACGGTCACAATTATTTCATGCTGTGGTAATTGAACCCTCAAAGCTCTCCAACCTACTGCTTTTCTGAGAGAAGTAGGGCAGAAAGAAGAACACCTAATTAATTTGAATAATGTTCTAGTAGGTTGTTGTTACAGTAGTTAATCTCATTAAAGTCACACTAAAAATAAGGTATACTGCAGCAGAACACACAGTACTAGCCCATCCTGCAAAGAGGTCGAAGAAAATCGGAAGTGAAGGCAGCGAGTACTGCACCACTCCATTCCTGGAGAAACTGCACCACAGTGTTTGGTGAACTAGTATAAGTAATACCTCTAACATAATAATAAATTACGACATTCAAAGAATATCCAGATTTTTACAATATATGATCCATGATACTTTTAAAGGTCCTAATTTGCTTAGCAGTTTCAAAAATCCAGTGAGATAAATGCCCTTACTAAACAAGAGTGTAACCCATCCAATTACTCAAACTGGAGAACAGTATTCGGTGTCCCTCAACTCCAAATGTCTCTACAACTTAAACATGGTGCAAGGATCATTTCAAAGATTGTTTGTTAAAACAAAAACCAAAGAACCCCAGTGAGAATACTTACACCATTTCACACCTAACACTTTATACCAACTTTATACCTTTATACCAACTCTGAGACTAATTCAGCTTAACACAAACATGACTGCAGACTCATGCCTTCAGCAAAACAGGGATACTTGTGTCTCACTGGAATGGACTTCAGCAGATAACGCTGGTGATGATAACCCAGGAAGAGAAAAGTCAAAATAAATGCGTCCCAGAACTGAAACACCAAAAATGTCAAAGCTTCAAAACCATCTTCGAAATATCAAACTTACTTTTAAGGAAAATGGTTGTGCAAAATCTACTCTGACACACCCATAATTCTTCCGCAGCATTCTGAAGACTCCTCTAGCTATACTCCAAAGACTTTCATTCTTCTTAGGCTTGCCCTGGAAAGCACAGGTGGTTGTGTGAGTTTTTTTCCAATTTGCAATTAAAAGGTTATGTATAAAATTAAAATGCATGCAACAACAGACAAAACAAAGGCTGAATCTTTTGACACACCTTATAGCTTCAAGTAAATCTAGAGAACTTCGTTTTCCATAGACATCCACTTGAACCTATTATTTATGTCATGTCATGAATTTGCATTTAGAAGTATGTCACGGACACCTCAGCACTCCCTATCAGAGGGGTTTTGTGATTCATGGCTCTACACTCTTCAGCACGAACACCAAGTACATGTGACAGGACTCCAAGCACTTAAATTTAAGTATGTAACACATTTTCTTGCACATAAACAGAAAATCCCCTAGGCAAAACAAGTTGTTCAATTGCTCTTACCAGCTGTTCACTGTTATAGTGCCCTTCAATTATGCGATCATAGGAGATTCCCACAGGTATAATTAGGACATCAGGAGTAGCATTTGAGAAGAGAGCATCCACCACCACAGATAAAAGACCTGCTCTAGCTCCAGATGTCTTTCCACTTCGAGACCGCGTGCCTTCCAAGAATATTTCCAAAAACTGCTGCTGTCTCAACAATTCTTCTATGTGCTGAATAGAGAAAAATTGGAAAAGAGGAAAAAAATAAATATCTAATTATACTGGCAGATTCACATTTGAAATATATTGTCAGCAACCGTTTCCTTTCAAAAACAATAGAAGATCATGAGTTGGCATGAATACTTGTCAAAAAACCAAAAGCAATAATTAATGCTTGACACAAACCCAGACCAAACTGTAACTCCATTTACATGAATACACAAGCAGTATAATGCCATTTGTTCAACAGCACCTCTAGTCACAGTTGATCTGGCTGATTAGCATACATCCCTCCTTGTGATTCCTCAATACATCCCATCTTCCAAGATGCAGATACAGCTATTACTATGAATGGCACAAAGGATTACATCAACCCATCGTGAACAGAAACTTCCATTAAGCTCACAGAATCAGTGTAGATATGCCCCAGTACAAAAGAAATCAGAGAAACAAGGCTTAAGTTTAATATTAAAGTCAGAGAGTATTAATTCCACGTTCTTTAATAGGGATTATGCAAGGTGATTATGCCTCATCCTCAAAGGTGCTGAGCATTTAATTCTCTTCTAGTCTACACACCTAAGAGTTCATACAGAAGTGTATGCTTTTTTGCAGCATGAAACCCAAGACAAATTCAAAGCAGTAAAGACATCCCCAGACTGATGGAACTACCTCTTCCCACCTGCCACCCAACTGCAATGCTCCCTACAGAAAGAGAGACAAGAAATACATACCACATAGAGCAAAGCTCTGTAGAGGAAATCCTTACGGCCATCAGGACTCTGATCTAACTTTCGACGAATGAAAAATCCTCCCAGCTTGCGGATCAATGTGCTACATAATAAAGAATTATCAATTTTACTTTGCAGGAAGCTACTACATGTCCAGTACGAAATTCCGAGCATGCAACAGCAACTGAAATTACTGAAATTCTCTAAAACTGACAGTTCAGCCAGCTAGCTTTAACAGAGCAGCCTGCAGGCTGCTCCCAAACGAGGTAGCCTTTTCTGCGGACAGGGTTCGCACGGTGCGCTGCACATGCATTCCAGGCCCACTGGATGCTGCACAGCTCAGAGTTCCCAGCATCTAAAGGGACAACAGATTACCTATGCTAGACTCTCTTTATATTCCTAGCCCTAATAAATAGCATTTTAATTGCTACTTTATAGAGTCTGAATGCTTTTCTTTCTGGGATCATCTCAGACTAGCACCTACTGGTGCAAAACACCTTCTAAGTGAAGGTATTCTCCTCCTTTCCTCATCACTTCCTGCAATATCCAGTGGCTTTTCAGAATTCAGTTATCCCCAAACTGTGTCTCACTGGCAAAAATACTGCCTAAAAGACCTTCTTCGGCCACCAGAAATATAATTTAAAGGGTGTGCAATTCGGAGTACTTTCCCACAACGTATTACTCGTTCCGTACTGTCGCTGCCCAATAGCCAGCTCATTGAACTTCATGAAGACAACTTGTCCACTCACAACACTTTCTCACATACTCATCTTTTCTTAGTCACCCAACACACTGAGACTCCTAAAAGGAAGGAATATCCTTCCTTACCCTACTTAGGCTATGACAGCTCAGAAGGACTTCATTATTCTCTCTCTCTGAGCACGTAATAAGAACCAAACAAATTGTACATGACGGCCCAATAATACTCAGATTATCTTACATTTGGACATAAAATATATTGCACAACAGGTCACCTGGAGATCCTCCCACGTCAGCCTTTTTTCAAATAAGAAGAGTGAGAAGAGGTTGTTACCTGAATATGGGGATGTTGAGATTGTTCCCTGCAGCAATGTAGGGTGCTTTGATGTTATGGCAGAAAAGAATGAATGTAAGGAGCAGGTAGTCAATGTGGGATTTGTGAACAGGCAAGAAGATAAGAGGCAAATTCATCTGTGGTGGGGAGAGAAGGAAAAAAAGAGGTAAGAGAGATGGTAAGAAATGTGGAATATTATTCCTATTCTAAAATCCATCACTGAGATTGCTAGCATCATGTTCTCAGAACTGACTGTATTTTCTGGTTACCATAATTCAGTGCTTTTTACCTCTGGATTGTACTCAGCTGTCACAATGAGAACATTCTAGTCAACTGTACTTAATTTTCATGGACTGTAACTTTTAGTTGTATGCATTACAAAAAGCAGTGATTAATATTCCCAGTTTCTTCAGACTCACAGTATTTAGACAACAATCAAACAAGTACAGGCATGAGGCCAAATCATTGGTGTCAAAGTACATCTATTTATAGAATCACAGGATGGTTTGGGTTGGAAGGGACCTTAAAGACCACCTAGTTCCAACCCCCTGCCCCAGGACACTTTCCACTAGACCAGGTTGCTCAAAGCCTCATCCAGCCTGGCCTTGAACCCTCCCAGGGATGGGGCATCCACAGCTTCTCTGGGCAACCTGTCCCAGTGCTTCACCACCCTCTCCGTGAAGAACTTCTTCCTGATATCTAATCTAACCCTCCCCACTTTCAATTTGTACCCATTACCCCTTGTCCTGTCACTACAGGCCCTCGTAAAAAGTCCCCCCCAGCTTCCTTGTAGGCCCCTTCAGGTACTGGTAGGCTATCAGCAAGGATTCATGAATTATGGGGTTCCCAAACACCATAATCAAAAGATAACAGAAAATATTAGGAAGCTTTTTTTTTTTTTAATTTATCTAATCCATCTTTCTAAGGTAAACCCTACAAAAAGAATCAATTCCTCTGACTGTAAAGAAAACGGTAGCATTTAGGAGTGATTTTAACCAATTTCAATAAATACGGAAGGACCTTGAACAGACTGCTAGAAAGAAATAGGAAAAGCTTACTTCTTAAAGATTTTTATTCCAAATAAAGGTAAGGCTGAAAAATTCTAAACAGACCTACTAATTTATTACTGGCTGCCTCAGCACAAAACAAGAAATAATGCTGGATGCAGGTTATCCAAGATAATCACTCAGCCCAAGAGTTAAAATTTGATCCCAAAACAAAGGTAAAACCACAGTTCACATAGTATTTTAGGTTAGACAACTCAAAGAGCACTATATTTAATTAAAAACACTATTTCACACATATGAGACAGATCTAGCTGCAATCTGGTATCATACAGACTTAGCAGAACTCTCCTAAAAACAAAGTGCTGTAAACATGAATAGAAACTGCTTCAGATTCTTTCACACCCCCTCTTACCTCTGTTGCTGCTTTGACCATTTCTATTTGACCTCTGTGGATCTGAATATTCCAGAAAAAGCTGTTAAACAACTTCAGTAACACCCAGCCAGTCAACCTGAAGGAAGAACAAACACAACTCCATTTTACATTGCTTCTGTGGGACTAAAGGCAAAGCCATAAAATCCGCCTAGTTTATATCCAAACAAAATCACTATAAAATCAAACTGCTTAACAAGTTTTTGCCTATGGTTAGTAACCACATTTCAGCCTCCTGCAATTATGACACCAAACTTGTTCGTGTCAACCTTGGTGAAGGCTGTTCAAAGGGCAGAGACCACTTTACGTAGGGGGCAAGCTAACTGCCATCCTATGATCAGTTATAATAACTAAGCTAGTCAGGCGATGTGTTAGGTGACAGCATCTATCTGGTCTTGTGGAAAAACTTAGTATAGTTATAAAAAATACACAGTTTGCATCACAAAAGTCAATGAAGGGGACTAGAAACGTGACACAAATTCATCCTTCGTAGCAAAGGCAGACACCACAGCAGCAGATTTTATCAAAGCCAAGATTCTCCGGGATATTGTAATTACAGGTCATTGGAAAAAAGATCTTTCACAGCCTAAGACTGAAGCTAGCTGCTTTCACTCCCACCAGCCTGAAACAACACTGGCTACTAATACTGTTCTACCAAGCCTAGTTTCAGGCAAAAAAAAGTTTGTCTTTAATCTTATCCTAAGACTGAAAAGGTGGAGGGGTTTTGCTGCATCCGAAAATGAATAACTACTACTATTTCATTAGTTAACACTAGAAAAGAGACTTTTATGAATATTTTATTATGTTTTAGAATAATTATTCATTATTTATGAATAATGTGTTACAAGCTCTGCTGGTATAATAGAGAGCTTGGCCATCGTTCTACCCACTGACAGTACTGATGAGCCTTTTTTCCTTACCTGATTAAAGCAGGTGACACATTTGCTACCATTTCCTGGAGAATTTTCCTAGCTTTTTTCTTCACTTTGTTGATAGCTTTAGCATCTGTTTGAGCAAAACTACCCGGAGCACTTGGTTCAGAAGCTTCATCTACAATGGCCTTCTGGACTCTAACATTAGAAAGCAAAACATAATTATGAGACAGTCCCACAACAGAAGAGTTAAAGACACAGAAAACTGCTGGGAATGAGCTATGTTTTTTACTACAGGAGTAACTTGCAGGCATAGAAGAACCTGCACACTGAAGTACTGTGTGCTCCAAATGCATTAAATGCAATTCAGTAGTTTTCTAAGCTCTGATTGAACAGGTGGATGATGGACAAATGCAGTGAAAGTTGACCACATAAAACAGAACGTACACAGTTCACAGGTACTGATGTGAAGTGATTGCCAAATTTCAGAAATGGTTAATAAGGTTAAAAATGCAAAAAGAACAGTTGAAATCTCCTATTTCTTAATATTTCTTTTTCCTGCCATTTCACTTATGTCATTAGACAGACGTATGCAGTTGCTATTTTGCACTTCTAAAGTATCTTCCCCTTGAAGTCCCAGTTTTAAAAAGCGTAACTGAATTTTATAAGGGCTATTTTCCCCATTTAAAACATATCTAAGTAAGATGAAGGCAAGGATTAACACTCCGTAACTGTGGCACAATGCAGTCTGCTTTGCTTTTCAAAGACAACACTGTCATCTTCAGACGGGCCTTGACCATTAAAAATTCAGGAGTTGGGATTGTTAATGCAGGCAGTGTGTGGCCTCGCAAAAGTAGACTCAAGGAGTGGGCATATAGTTGAATATCTTAGTATCCAGGGAAAACTGACACCTTAATAGCTGCCCAGGGGCCGAACGTGCCATTTAAAATGCAGTATGTGAAACAGAAAACAACCACCACAAAACAAAGGGTGGGTATTTCATGCTACAGCCTTTTTCCAGTTTTGCCTCACACTCTCGGTGTACACTCAGGGTGTTCTTAAATGCTGCTTTCCTATTATTTCTGAAACAACAATTTCTGATGACTGCAGTATGACTTTAGTGGCAATGATCTACATGACTTAGACAAAGAAACGTTTGAAGAGTTCCCATGTAGCAATTTATTTTTCTGTGTACTGTCTGCTGTCCACCCACTATGCATCACTCTTTTGGAGCTCTGTAATTCTCAGTGTCCCCTCTTTTATTATTCAAACAGAAATTGCAAGCTACAGTCCTAAAGGGCTGTGCTGAAGATAGTGTATCTTCTAGTATTTTAAACAGTCTGATTTTTCAAAACCTGCTGTTTCCAGTTTCTTAAATCATATTTAATGTAACAGTCATACAAAAAATAGTTCGTTTGTATTATCTTACCTGCTGTTATTCAGCACATTTTCTGTCAGGTTCTTGGCAAACATACCCTTATGAACATCCCTCTCTTGCACAAAAAGGACATAACAAAGGCGTCTTGCAAGCCATCCTCGGTACCTGCAAAAATATGAAGGGTAGTTGATTATGATCCTCAAAATATTTCACTGCCAAAAAAAAAGAGTTTTAATACCTAAAAGTACAATTAAGAAGCAAAAGTAAGTGAAGTTTTATGAAAGGCTGCCTAAAAGCTTCTGTATCTTCTAGTAAACTGCCAATGTGTTAATGTTACAGATGAAATAACTGATGTGTGGCACAAAATACCCGAGGCAACTCAGGTCTGCATTACTTCAATTCAGCATGATACTGACGTTAAAAAATCCATACTACACCAGGAAAGTATCCATAAACCAGCATAAATATTGTGTCCGTCTGCTGGACCTGATTCCCCAGCTCAGCGAGGACAAAAGATGCAGTGCCCACTTCTGATTCGCTGACTTTCCACCGAGGAATGTAAATACCCACCTAAGAGGTTTGTCAACTTCTTCAAGGTACACTGAGCTCTCTTGGGAAAGCTGCTCACATTGTACACACAGGGTAAACTCCCACAAGCACTTTATGTCTCTATTAGCCAACGTCACTAAAAATACTTTCTTGGTAATCTTTTCTTCCTTTCAGCGTTTTTAAACACCCAGTCCTATGTTCCTCCTGCGTACCTTCTCTTGGCAAAGTTTGAACACAAGTAGAACCCTTAAATAATCAGAAAATATCTCTACACATTCAAGCATTTAAGCAAGGCAACTTAGCTTATGCAGCCAGTCTCTCGCTTTTAAATAAACCCCATCCTCTACTCTCTGGATCATACAAGCAACAACCACCTGTGAAAACTTAATTTCCAGCAGTGTTCCTAATATCACAGGAGAAGCATGTGACAAGGGAAGGGGAAAAAAATCCAGTCCCCAGCAGCAAATGCTCATTACTATTTTCTCTCCATGCCACCCTCACTCAACAGGCCAGGGCCGAACAAGCCACTGCTCATGCGGGTCACACCACAAACCAGAGTAGGGACTCCCAAACAGCAGAGCTGACCTGAGGGGGCAGAATTAAGAGTTGGGAGAAGTTTAAACTCTGGCCATTGCCAAAACTGCAGCACTCAGGATTATGCCAAAAGCCTGTCCTGAAGACTGCTGGTGTGACGCATCGCTGACGCTGCAGCGAGCGTCCCAAACGGTGGGTGGCAAGGTTCATCTCACGCTGGCTTCCACACTGGTGTGCCATCAAGGTCTCACTCCTGGTTGTCACTGGAGTTATTGATGTTGATGGCTAAATCTCCCTACCACACTTCAGGAAATCTAAACGTGTTAAAACCAGTTAGGATAGACATGAAGAAATTTTTATGCTGTAAAAGGCCAAACCACCTGGGCACACAGGTCATTCGCACTGTAACTGAGCGCGCATGCAGAAGCCATCGGCACAGTCCGGCATGCAGTGGTTATACAAATATTCAGACTGTGTTGAAGGACAAAGAAATTTGCTATTCATGCTGTCAAAGTAGACTGCTGACTCTGTTTTAGTTGTTTTTCCATTCTCCCCTTTGCATTGGGAGTTTGAGAGACTTACTGATTTTTCTAAAAAGCAAAGTTAAGGAGATACGCTGCTCTGACAATAAACTTTTGTTACCTACGGACACATCATCAGACAGCATACAGTTATTGCAGGTATCTGTCAAGGTACAAAGGCTTCTACATTCATTTTACAGCTAAAACACAATATAGTATAATCAGAAAAATCTGTTTTCTAATTGTGTAGCAATGACAGAAGACAAAAACCACTAAAATAGACCGAGTCGAGATGTATTCCAAAACTGACATATCCACACCTCAGAAAAAAGCTGCAGTAATGTCTCAACACAGGTACAGTATGCTAGCAGTTGAAGAGAATCCCCCTTGCTTTCTAAGGCCAAGAAACTGTGACTAAGGAACCCCATGTGACCTTAGAACTTCATTAAAATTGTCAATTTTCAGACCATAATGACATTTCAAGATAAAGGCATTTTATTTCAGAATAATTCATTAACCCATGATTTGTTGCCCTTGTATTTCTAATTTAAGGAACTCTGAGCATTCAAAACCATTCAAGGATTAGACTTCTGAAACTACTTTTAAAAAAAGTTAAAATTAAACCCTATTTCTGCTATTTTTCTGTATTCCAAACTACAAGCTGAACTCTTTAAAAACTATTATTAATTCAAATTGAAGAAAGAACAGCCTCTAACATTAGCTTCCTCCCTCTCAAACACAGCACAATGCTGCCTTTCTTCTACTCAGACACTTTGGCTCGTTTCTTCCAGGCTGTTGGCCTCTCTTTGTTTGCCCTGACTCCACCACAAACACTGCAGGATCTGCTTATGCTAATGATTACTGTAAAAACCTTAGCAAGCATTACTAACTTCCCAAAGAACAAAATAAAGATTTTTGTGCAATTCCAGTATTTTCATCCCAGAACACAAGATATATTTGCAGTAATGCAAAGATGTATCATAATTTTTAGGTCATATATACCATCCTTCAGGAGCTGCACTCTGCCACTGAGGCAGAGTAGGGACAGTCTAGCAGGTCATATTCAGATTTGACTGTCATTAGTGATAACAGTCAATGCCTAAATTGTGAGCCAGATCTGCTCAGTAAATTAAAATGCAGCCTAAAGTCATTCTTAAGCTTGGGAATAAAACAGCTCCTCTCAGCATTATGCTGCAGGTGCTGCCATTTGCACTAAAGCAGAAAGGATTTAAACAGGCTCTCGTTTTTGTAAACCAGGCTTCACCTTTACACTTCTTGCCTATAACCCCAAAGGACTTTGCCCAGCTCCCATACACACACAGCCGGATTTAACAAGTACATTACTTTCCTGAAGCCAGCATCAACTCCTGGATTTTAGGACAGCTATATAAATCACTCAGTCCTAGAGATTTCCCTGCTGGTAGATCAGAACACGAATTTTTAAAGCAAAAGGAAGACTTGCTACATTACCTGGTATGTGTTTCATTGATATATATGACATTACGTAAACCCAAAGAAGGAATACTAGCATTGAAGAAGTTATCCTGTAAAGTGAAGAAAAAAAACCATCAGTGGACTATTTTGTTACATAAGAGCAGTTGTGTCTTTATATTCATCGTAACATTGAATATAACACAGTGTGCTCTACCTCTATTATAAATAAAAGCCAGAGCAGTGAAGTGCTGAACTTGCTTATAAACTACCCACAAACTGTTCTGAAATGAAAATGAAATTCAGAAAGTCACTATTCCCAACTCCAATACTTCAAAAGTATTCTCTACGTTTCACTGCATAGAGAAGTGGTTGTATTCTTTGAGCCAGAGTATTTTATTATATTCTCATGTAACAGAAACCCCGACTTATCATAATACAGAACTCCTCTTTGAGACAGAACTTCATTAAGCCACATTCAGCATTAGTAGACTGATGAGTCTTTTGACGCTCAGTCCGTGACATCCGGTTTGCCAGGCATCAGGTAACGGCAGCCTAAGGGTCAGGATGTCCATCCACGGTTCGGTGGGAAATCTCCACAGGCCTGCACTGCCTGAATAACAAACTCAATCCAGCCTTCTACAACCCTGGTACAGACTTCTATATGCCATGCTATTAACTGCTCTGCTTTGGATAAACACATATTCCCAGGCAGGAAGACCCAGACTTTAATCTTCCATATTCCAAGTAAGTACCCTGACCAAAAGGCTGGTTTCTTTCTACCCAAATAATATTTAATTATAAAACGGGTACCATGCCCACAGTGAATTACAGCTAAAACCACTGGACTGTGCACGTCAAGGAAGACAAGAACAGGACAGTGAAGGAGAAAGATGGTTACCAGCAACTGTGCAACCGCAGAAGAGCCTCACTATCAATTTTGCAATGGGAGTCAGATCAGAGTCTCTTTGGTTTGTATTTTGTTTAGGACACACCATCTGCCACATGTTAAAACATACAAGTGTCGTATGTCATTTGTAAACCAGGTAGAAATTATGTGCTGCAGTGAGAACACACAGTCTTTTGCCTCATGTTAAAATGGCACAGTATATACAGCCAACAAATTGTTGCTCCAGGCTCTTAGGAGAAAACTTAAGGTAATACTAATTTCTTTGACTGTTCACTGGTAAACTTCTGTGGATTTTAAAGCTAGATGAAAAGTTCTGGTAAAGAGAAGTGAAATTACTTGGTTTTGGTCTTCCAGAAAAATCATTAATAAAGTTAAGTC
>NW_010271432.1:35262-41102 GCF_000690775.1 Eurypyga helias
CACTCCAGTGCCCTAACGATTAGGTTATAACCTCGCCTTGTGAAATTCACCCTCCAGGCATAATGTCACACGTTAGCATTTCCTTACTTAACTTTTCCCTGATCCTACCTCAAGATGTGGTTCTGTGAGAACAAGTGAGCTGACACAGTATCTCCCAGCTGCCAGGAGAGAGAAGCCCAGCTCCCACCACCACATCCTACCCCTTCCCTGCCCTAACGATTAGGTTATAACCTCGCCTTGTGAAATTCACCCTCCAGGCATAATGTCACACGTTAGCATTTCCTTACTTAACTTTTCCCTGATCCTACCTCAAGATGTGGTTCTGTGAGAACAAGTGAGCTGACACAGTATCTCCCAGCTGCCAGGAGAGAGAAGCCCAGCTCCCACCACCACATCCTACCCCTTCCCACTGAAAACTATCCCCCACCTCCTAACTTACACCACCCCTAGCGTCATCACACCCCCTAACAAGCCAACTTCATTCAGGCAAGGCAGAAAACTAAGTCAGCCAGACTAAATGAATAAATAAAGCAGATAGTTTTCTCTTCGTTAGTGAACTTGATCAGCTCCCAGGAGAGCACGAAGGAACAGAAGAGGGAGAAGCAAGACTTCCCACTGCCTGCACCACCAAGGTGTTGGTTTGGCCAACACACTTAAGGAAATCTGTCTCACTCATCCATCCCTTTTCCTTAAGGGAATCAGCAAAATAGGCAACCCAAAAAACTGAAATATCGAATGTCTAAGGAAAGGATCTGGTTTGTTATCTGCTGCAAGGATGGTATTTTCTCCTTACGGCAGAAGGGCTTAATCAGGTCATGCCCCTTTCCTAAGTGGGATCTCAGGACAGGGAATTAGTTCCTTATTAAATAGACAAAATACAGAACAAGATTTTTCTCCCTAAAGCATAATTCCCAACTTGAGAGGAACAGCCTAATTACCAACAGCCTAATTACTAAATGTATAAAGGCCTAACTTGAGGGTTCTTACATACCTTTCTACAACTCTAAACACTAAAGCCTCTGTTAGAAATATCCTCAGTTTATCTAATTGCTTATCTTGTCATCCACGTTATGCGTAGTTTTCACAGCACGTCTGCATTTCTATCTCATGTTTCTACGTCATCACTACAATTTTCTATTCTGGCACAGGAATAGAGTGAAATAACAACTTTTCCTTGGTCAAAGCAGCAAGCAAATTTTCACTCGAGTCCAGCCAATCATGGAGTTCAGTGCAGGAGTAACCAAGTGCAATCCAAAGCCTGTGGTGTGCATCCAGTCAAATTACATGATGAACTGGTTGCAGACTGTATTATACCATTTATCAGCATTCTGCACCTTCAGTTCACAGAAATCCAACCCAACGCAGTTCAATGAAGTTCATATTTTAAGTCAGTTTGTGCAGGCCCTCTAGAGCCACCATCTTGACACTGTTCCCAGCAGACAAATATCCCCACTACCCTAACTGACTCTCCTTTTTTCTAGGCTGGGAAGAGAAGCCAGGAATCAGCCAGGTATAGAAAAGCAACCTGCCTTCTCAAGCAGAAGATTGATCTCTTCGAGCCTGAAGGGAAGCATATTGCTTACATTGAAAACTGTACTTATTCTGTGGGTAGAGAATTAAGTGTCCTCTAAGTAGGCCTTAACACTCACTGCAAGACAGACACTGAGGGGCTGGAGTGTGTCCAGAGAAGGGAACGGAGCTGAGGAAGGGTTGGGAGCACAAGTCCTGTGAGGAGCGGCTGAGGGAGCTGGGGGTGTTCAGCCTGGAGAAGATGAGGCTCAGGGGAGACCTTATTGCTCTCTACAACTCCCTGAAAGGAGGGTGCAGAAACAGCAGGGGTAGTGTCTTCTCCCAAGAGAAAGCGATAGGACAAGAAGAAATGGCCTCAAGTTGTGGCAGGGGAAGTTTAGATTGGATACTAGGGATAATATCTTCACCAAAAGGACTGTCAGGCATTGGAAGGGGCTGCCCCAGTGAGGTGGTGGAATCACCATCCCTGGAGGTATTTGAGAGACGTATAGATGTGGTGCTCAGGGACATGGTTCAGCGGTGGACTTGGCAGTGCTGGGTTAACAGCTGGACTTGATGATCTTAAAGGTCTTCTCCAAACGGAACAATTCTATGATTCTACAATGTGTCATCCATTAATTCCATGTCAAAAAAAAAAAAACAAAACCCACAAACAAAGGAGAAAATCTACATTCCTTCACGAAGTATGAGAATTAAGGTCACCATGTTCAAAGTAAGAGAACTACTGAAACTTCATTACACTGCAACTATGCATTCTTGTCAGACATAATCCAGCCTGTAATCTTCTTACCCGGCTCTGGGGAGTGCAAACATAGCAACATCGTCCCACAAACGGCCTTTTTCTGCTCAACAGAGTCTCTTTCCATTTTAAAGTGGCAGACCGGAAGAGAGTGGGCCTAGAGTTACACTCTCCCTGCGGAAGAAAAGACCACCATATAAATATTCGGAAATACATATTTTACTGCATATGTGAAACCTTTGAATAAGAGGAGTTGCCAGACACAAAAATTATAAAATTAACCCTCCAAAATTATGTAAAACAAATGCAGATTTTTCATTATTTTTTCTAAAATAAGTATCCCCTGATTATGTGGTTTTAAAAAGTAAAAGCAAAATCACTGTGTTGTACTTAAGTATCTTAAGAACTGCAGCATTTGCTGACACACAAAATTATGAAGCAAATAATAATAAACAGCAAGAAAACAGACAGCTGAGAAAAGTGGAAGAAATTAAGAGTTAATTAGTCTCTCAGTAACATAAGGGTGCTTGTAATATGAGCAACGTACTTTAAGCTTTAAGTGGACATCACCCTGTAAAATTGCAAGACTGAATGCAGGCAAAATATTAACTCTGTAGGCTCTTTTCCTGCAGTTTCACACAAAGCAATACGGAAAAGGAACCACTGTGCCTTCTCCAATGTAAGGCTGTTTTTTTGAAGATTACAGGAATAAAAAATACAAAGCGACTGCATTTGCAGAACACGTTCTCTGTTTTAGGACATAACAAAAACATACTTAACTACATTTTTTACAAAGACACAGATTGTTCCCATTAAACCTTACTGAATTTTTGCTTGCCTGAGAGTGAGCACTGGATTGACTTTTTCTGTACCGTATATTCTAAGTCTTCATTAAAAGGGAAACAAAACTAAAATGATGGCAAGATAAACTGAAGTATGTTTAAAATGCACATTTAAGTGGAAGAAAAGGAGGGGAGAACCATATCTTAAACCAGCATAAGGGTTAGAAAACACAAATACAGATCATCTCATACCCAGCTAGAAACCCAGCCCAGTGAGAAACAACCAGAAGTCTAAAGCAGTGCTGAAGATGACTAAAAACTAAAATGTACATATATGGCATTTGGCAAGCACTATGAATTGGCAATTATTCCAAGGTGAAGTCTTGCACCTGAAATAAACAAGCATCAAGATGCTAAGCCTGGCTCAATCCCTTCTCCATCACCTTCCACAATGCCAAATCCAAAATTCCCCAACTTTGTAACAATACTGTCTTCCTCCTGCTTGCCTCCACGCACTGAACTCCCCACCACTTTCTTACAAAGACTCCTTCCTATCTTTTTTGTCTCCACTTGAATCTACCCCACTCTCACAGATTCCTTGGTCCTGCAGCTTGCTGTCCAAAGTATCCTACCTCTACCAAGACAAAAATACCAGCTGCTAAGACATCTGTTCTTTCCCTCAACTCTGACCATGACTCCAACTCTTCGTATCAAGTTCAAACTCCTCCTCTCCAGAGCTGCATGTCATTCCTCCTGGCCTCCTAAACCAACCAGTACCAGCCTGGCCTCTATGTGGCTCTTTTTGCTCCACCCAGCCCTCTCTGCTCGCTGCCCCCTTTGTGTCCTCCCCAAGACACACTCAACAGCAGACAGACTGTTAATCAGATCTTTATTTATATCCGCCAATTTTTCTCTGTTCGTATCGCACAAATAGCTCCAGCTGTAATGGCTACGTGATCACACCTTTGGCCTCATGCGTCCACTTGTGCATTTCCAACTACCTCCTTCAGAACAGCAATGAGCTTTCTATTTGGCTTCCTGTTTGACCACAATCTACTACAGAATGGGATTCTGCACATTTATCACTACACGAAATAATTAATAACATAACACCACAAGACCGTGAGATTATCAACAGGGTTGCATATGTAGGTTTTTCCTTTCTAACAATGTTAGTCTTTGGCACAGCACTGAACTGTCGGTTATTCATTACATTTCAAACTAAATTACAATCAAACTGTAAAACATGACATGATGCCCTATCTTCATTCTTCTTAACAGATTTAAAAAGTCTACCTCCAACTCGAAGAAAAAAAAAGTTATATATGGCCAGCCACATTAACAATTTTTACTTACCCATTCTTCACTGGAATGCTTACATCTACTGATACTGCACTCTGCTGAGGTGGACAAATAGGAAACATCTATTGTTCCAAGGGACAAAGCAGTTTCATCCATGACACACGAGTGGAACTGAAGATCAGGAGCTGCAAAATAATAACACACATACATATATACACCCACACACATAGAAACACATATACGCACGCCTAATTTCAGTAATGGGCCTTTAGCAATGGATTAGAAAACTGGTATTTTTGTGCCCTTCAGTAAAAGTTTGCTTCTGAACAAGTTGCATTGCAGTCAGAAATCAGCGTGATTTCAATATGATTAAAGTACACATTAAATTTCCAAAGCACGTTCGATAAACGCAGCACACCGGTCACCTGCACGTTCTTCTCTCCCTCATCTTCTTCCCGTTCAGGTCAGTATAGTCCCTTTATGCTTTTCCACTGTTCTTCACTACACGGTGTGAACCATTCAGGCACAGGGACACCCATTTCAGCTGCTCTCAAAAGTTCACTCTTCTCTTGCACTACAGGACCTCACTCTTTCATCATTTGCTTCTCAAGGACACCTATTACCTACAGAAACTTCATTAATGTTCTGTCCCAATCCTATCTCTCAGTATGTTTTACACGTCTGATCTGGCTGTAGTCAAACCAGTTTGCAAACTACTGGGAGGAAGGAGAGCTCCACGCAAAAGCACACCCCTAAATCTGAACGTGCTGTGGATGTAAGTGACATTATGGGCCTGGGGGATTAAAAAGCAGTAAAGAAATCTAAACTTGCACTATTATTTTAAAATGGAAGTCATATTTAATAAGCACAGTAAATAATTCTTCATCGTCCAAAAAAGAAAGCAGGCCAAACACAGCAACAACTTAGTGCTGTATTGCGTTATCTACAAAAGACTGCAAATTAAAGTGCTTTGTGATGGAGAAACAAAATGTTATCAAAATAGGAACCCCGGCATTTTTCTGGCGAACAGCTGTAAACTGGGAATACCGCTTCTCCCATCTGTCACTGCAAAGAAACTCAGATTAGGAGCCATCAGGAACGAGACTGTTCCCACCCTGTACGCCAACATCTGCAAAAGCAAGGCCTAAAACTTTAGTCCAACCTTTTGTCTTTCTTACCATCCTCCCCAGGCAGACACGAACCGCTGCGGTGCCACGGCTGCGGTGCCACCTCCGCGCGCGCAGCTCCCAGTACAGACCGGAGTCGGAGCTGGTACCTCCACGCACACACTTACCTTCACACAGCCCACGTACCTACCTCAGCCTTTTTTCTTTGCTCTTACACACAATTTGCCTTATTTTTATTAGTCCTCAGGCAAATCCATACTTGGACCACTCAATAAATAATAAAAAAAGGCTCACAGTCACCTAAACGGTGAGAGCAAAACGCGTCCTCCAACCGCGCTCAAGGTGACCTTGGCTGCACCG
>NW_010271433.1:0-10399 GCF_000690775.1 Eurypyga helias
TCACCACCCGTGGGCGGACACATCTGGGTTCCAGGCATGGCAGAAAAATAAATCCAAACATCCCAAGAAAGAAAAAAAATAAAACCAAAACCCCACAAAAAACCCCCACCAAAATGGAGAGAGAAAAATGCCCCCTCAATTAGCCCAGGAGCTGAAAGCAGGGAGAGGAAAAAGAACTTTCACCCCCCGACCCCTAGATCAATCTGCTTGACAAAATATGCCTCTTCTGCGCTAAGCACCTGCCACGAGGTCCAAACAAAGACCTGAGCTCCTGGCTGGAACCCCCCGAGCTGACCCTCCCACCTTCTGGGTCGTGCCTGCCCTGCAAACATCCCCCCCCTCCCTGCCCCACCAGTTCGCAGTGCGGCTGCTACCGGGGTGACACCAACCACTCAGCTTGATGTATTGTGGAGTGAAACAAAATATAGACTGGCCCTAGGAGAGCAGCTCATCGCTGACTGGGACAAGGACACGGAATATGTACATGAACACCCCTGGGATTTAGCATGATTAATCATCACCAAGCCTGAAATCCAGAAGATAAGTCAGCAGCCACTTAGCAGAATCTCACTCTTAATAACAGCAGCACACCAGAATGCTTTGCTCCTTTTTTAAACCTGCAGTGTTACAGGTTCAAATGTTAGAAAATACTTCTACTATTGTTATTCAGCCTTTCGTGTATGCACTGTGCACTATGACATAAACATGATTATCCACAAAACCCGTTTTTTCCCCTCAAACCTCTTCTGTTCATGTTTCAGTGATCAGTGCACATGCTAGTCTTTTGCCATCCACCTTTCCTTTGCAGGACTTACACTCACTCCTGTTACTTGGATGTGATATCAGGAAGTGAGCAAAGATCATGACGAAGTTGGTGAGCCTCCTCCCCCAATCCCTCCATCTAGCTTGCTTGACAGACACACAAACGCAAACTTCATCCAACTACACTATTCCTACCTTCCAATCTCTCCAAGCTCCCATCAATTTTTATGATGTGAGCCCACATGCATATGTGCAATAGTTTATTTTGGCAATTGGCATCTGATTAAGGCACGTCCAGAACTGGAGGAGAGAGGTAAGTGAATCACAAATCTTTTTTAAAACAATCATCCCTTAATTATTTAAAAAAAAGTTCAAAATGGAAATGTTTTTATGAGTTCAAATCATTTAGCTACCTTCCTATTGTTACAGGAGAACCATGAAGTAAAACTTACTAGCAGTAAGTACTACAGAGGTAATTTTTTACTATTGTGTATATATTTAATTTCCTTGAATTAATATTTCATTTGATCATAAAGTGTTTGATAAAACATACTATTTATATTACATCTCACTCTTCTAGTCTGAGTGGGGTGCTTTCAGGTAGCACTACACTGACAATAAGAAAAATCAAAATAATAATATTAGGGGTAATGTGTATTTGAGGTTTCCACCCTTTGTCAGTTCATCCCATAATCATGCTATCCCACATACACACACAGGGACCTAATGCTAGACCTTAACTGAAAGTCAAACTCTGCAAGTCAAGACCATGCAATAGTGTGAATCAGAATAACTCCATACAGCAGGGCCACAAATACTACCTGGGAGTTGGGACCTGAGAGCCTCAATTCCTCAAGGAAACTGAAGAGTATTTTCTGTACATTATTGACGCTAAGAACAGAACTTGAAGTTGATGCAGCTCAGCAGAGTAAGGCTAACATCTGAATGAGTTGTTTCAGTTTCCTCAGTGACGGAACCAAGATGCAGGCATATAAAACTACATGACGCACAGCATTTCAAAACTATGCTAGTTCTGTCTCATCGTTAAACAAACAGGAGCCTGATTTACCCATTCAGGCAATGTCACTGCAGCCGTAAAAGATAACCTGCTGTTATTTTTTTCTTTCAGGGGGAAAAAAAAAGGTGCCTTCTGCTTGCCCCTCAAGATAAGGTAATGTTGAAGAAAGATAAGTTTCTTTGTCAAAATTTTGAGGTCAAAAGAGCACTCTACCTTTCTGTGTCTTAAATTCCTTCCACTTCATATGTCACAGGGTACTTTCAGTTTGCCCACCTGACAAGGTTGACAGGAGAAATACCTCAGCATCCCAGAGTGGCAGGAGTGGAAATGTGCACTTCTCAGGCACCTTTGTCACATTGTCAGAATGTTTTACTGTAAGTGACGATCAGCCTGATACTATGAGAGAAATAACTAAAACTAAAAAAATCAAGGAGAGAATTCTATACAGAGTGTGACTTACTATTCTTAGAGTAACTGATACACACAGAGTGAAGGACAGCCATATGTTGTTCCAGTAAACCACCACCACCAGCTTCCTCTGCTCAGCTCTGACTTGGAACAAGTGTGTTTGGCAGTAAGAGTGGAAGAGTGGCTCAGTTGCACCCCCACACACACCCCCTACCCCATTCAGCCCTTGAACTACTCCACAAATACCTTTGAAAAAAGATACTTATGAACCATATATGACAATTTTTTTACCCACAGATTTCAAAGTGCTTGATGAGATGACTGTCTTTACCACTAATATCAGAGACAAAAAAAGGGAAGATAGAGGAAGTGGCATGTCAAATATCAGAAACAAAGTCAGTGGAAGACTAAGAAGAGTGTAGACCTCGTAGTTTCTTGTGTCATAGACTATCCAACACAATTCACTGCCTTGTGAACCATGCAAAAGTCAGACTGAGTATTCTTTTTAATGTGGGAGACCAGTCATCTTGGAAATTGTGTGAGTTCACCAAACTGTTTACCACAGAACACCAAAATATCATGTCTCAATGTTTTAGTACAGGATCATATTACTCCAAAAACTGCCTCAAATACTTTAACATAACAGTTTATTTTCATAGTTTCTAATACCATTCCAGTATTTTTTTCATTACCTTGCTAGCAAAAATGGTGAAAACAACCAACATATGATTATTGACCATAGTCCACAGATTTTTAGGAAATAATTTCTCCTCCTGCTAGACAGCATCACTGAACAGCACCTTATCTGGAGGAATTTTGAATTTTAAGGTTCAGCCCTTTTTGAACACACTTTTCTAGAATTAATCAGTTACAATTGCTGATCAATGATTAATTGTCCGTTTTTCATCTTTGTCCTGGTTGGAAAAGAGAAATCATCTGCAACATATTAAAATATATAACATATAACTGGCAAATATTTGTTTGAACATCCTGTAAAAGTATTCTATGATTTGCAAAGTAGATAAAGGTAAAATAAGGCTGGCAGTATAGCACTTCAGCAGTCCTAATCTGAGACAGCATTTGAAAGGAAAATATGTTTAGATGACATATTCATATGCTGTGTGTAGTGATTTGGGTCCACCCATCTGCAATAATACCATTAACCTAAACAAACTTGGATGAATTAATTCAGGAGGCGGTGAGTAAAGAGGATGAAGAATCAAATCAAGCATTTTACAGCAACTCGGGACTTTGTTCCTTAGGACACAAACAAATTAACGAAAGTTGAGAAGTCTCATGAAATTTCCAGTAGGTCCAAAAAGATATCTCGTACACAATCCTACAAAGAATATCAATTAGATAAATTTACACATTTGGAAGAAAAATGCTGCATAAACCCTGGCTGGTATATACATAAACCCACAATAACTAAGATTAATGAGTATTTTTCATGATCCATTAAAAAATGTGGAAGCCTGTACACTCCATATACTGTGTATCCATTCTTACAGAAGAGAGCAAAAGTCAAAAACAGCAAAAGAGTTCAGAAGGATAACTTCTAGAGTATCCTTAATGCTGTGTTACGTGTTGAACACCTGGCTAGCTGCTCTTATCTTTATTGTTGTGAGGTGCATGAAAGATGTTTCTTTAGTCCACTGCACAAGTACATGAACCCAAACACTAGGAAACAAAATACAGCATTTGCAAACAGACCAAAAGATTAAATGCTAGAGATGTCTAGCTTTTACTGAAGGCTCAGCTTGTTTCCTTATTCCAAGACAGAATGTGTATCAAATACCATTCCTCAGTGTGTACACACAACCGGTTGCCAACACTGGATGAAACATTAAAGTAATTGTGCAGGTATCCAGCTACCATTTATATCACTTAAGAACAAGCAAGCGCAGTGGACATGAAGGATGAACTCCTACAAGAAGGAAGCTGAAGTAAATAACAATGACAAGCTGGAGTTCAAATTGCAGTATGATTCCTTTCCCATCCTTTCCCTTTAGGTACCTGTCTCCTGCTGTGAATTTCAAACCTCTCGTATTTTTCCGTTTCTTTTATACCATCACACAAACAAATACACAAAACCACACAGTTCAAAAGAAGGGTGGATTTTCTTTTTTAAATGACAACATCATCTTATCATGGCATGCGGTTTAATTTGCTGTCAGAATTGACTTCATGAAAAGGATGTAATCAGATAACACTTACTTGTTTCAATAACATTTTTTGGAGGATTTAATAGAAAGTGCCTCTTACTATCTTCTCAATAGATTGGTTTAAGATTAAGCTATTTGAGATCTATGATTGCAAAAGTCAGATGAGTAAAGTGAATTTAAGGAGTTGGGTAAAGTGAAATTTCAAGTTTATTTAGGTTGATGGTATTACTGCAGATAAAGACACAAATAATTATACTCTTCATCTGAATATCATTTGAACACATTTCCATCTCAAATGCTGTCTCAGGTTAAGACTGCCAAAATGTTATACTACCTGCGTTATTTTACCTCTGTTTACTTTGTAAATCAGCATAACTGCTGGTGATATTAAAAACTTGGCATTCAAACTGGAACTAAGTCACTCCAATGACAACACCTTATGTTTCTTTATAAAAAGTCACCCTATTTTTATTCCTTTTGATCTTAATTTCTTCCAGTTTCAAGTCTCTTTCAATATCAGAAATAACTAATACCAAGGTTTTGAAACATAACTCCTTTAAAAAAAAAACCCTCATTTATTGTACAATCAGTGTGAATTCAAAAGAGTTAACATTACAGGACACAATGCTCAGTAAGAACTGTCATGTTCTTTTGAAAATCTGTCTACTTATGTAGAGTTTGAACTATGGATACAAAAGCCTCTGCTTTTCAAATGGTAACTCTTTTTGAAGATATTTTAAAGATGCTTTAAATCAGAACCAGAGAGAGCTGTATTAATAAATGTTTAGAAACAGAGAAGATTACAACATACCTGTCAAGTAGGTCAAATATCACACTGGTAATCCTGTTTTATGGAATGTTAAACTGAAAAATGCATCTGCAATGCAAATCATTGGCTGAGCTAGGATTCCTGTCTCCTGAACACAGAAGGTGGTATATTTTTGTGAAGTTCAAGTAATATTTGTGAAGCACTAAAATATTGTGCCTGACACAAGTGTTAAGTATGATTACACCTTATGACTATAGTTTCCAGTGAAAAGTATACACTGAGCAACTAGTAATTAAGCACTTGGCAAATTTGTCAGAATAAAATAAGATTAAAGCCAACCATTTCAACAGAAATCAAACTTGAAACAGAGGAAAACATCATTATCAAATGCTTTTAAGCAAACTGACACATTTTCACATACTTTTATTTTTAAAAATGTGTCACAAGCCTAATGAGTCAAATTAATTCCATTTAACCGCTCTAACGCTTGATGGCCCCCACTGAAGAGAAATTGTGAATATATTTGCACACACATCCACAGAGTTGCAAGCAAATATAAGTCCATGTTATTCAAGTGGCATCTTCACATAACCAAATCTATAAATTACAAGAAGCATCCTGAAAAGCTGTTCCTGAGATATGACAAATCTCCTTGTGCCTAAATAATGTATCTAAGCAATTCTTGAGCAAATTGCATGTGTTTACTGACGCTCAAAGCCATGCTGCTTTTGCATTGCAATGAATCAACAGCTCTCCTTGCCTTATAAGGTGATGTTATTGGTTATATAAAAGCAAGGATTTGCCATCTAAGGAGGAAAAATGTATTTAAAAAGAAAGTTTTGCAGAGTGTTCTCATTTTATTAGTCACTAGGTGTTTGACTGCATTTTATACTATTAAATTTCTTCTCTTTCTTTTGTTGTCCTCAAGATTATCTCCTTGTTTAAGTAATCTAATCCTCCTCAGTCCTGGTGACACCATCCTGGTTTGCTTTTGCACCTGTTTGTGAAATCTGCTTATGAACACTTCTTCATGAATCAACCTCATGTATGTGAAATAAGACTGATCCCAAGACTGGGGCCTGAGGCACACCTCATACAGCTGTTATCCATTCTTAAATGCCCTTTGTAAGATGACCCTGCATGGGAAATTAATTTCTTATCTTCTAATGCATACCATTCCCTTTTATCTCAAATAGTATTTTTACTTGAGGCAATGTACCTTATGTTTTCCTTAAATTATACATATATATTTGACCTGTTACTTCAACCTTGTCTAACAAATCAGTTATCTTAAAGATAGACAGTAGTCTAGTGTGACGCAATTGGCTTTTGTTAAAAACACATTGCATTTTATCTGATTTTCCATGTAACTTCAAGTCCTTGGATTACCCTTTTCCTTCAAAAGCTGTTCAAAGTCTTTACTTAGTACTGAGCTCAGACTTACATAGCCAAACTTAACCCAAAATACTAATAAACCTCTGTCCTCAACTACTATACTAGGTCAGACAGCTGTATGCCTATGTTGTTGGGCCTGAACTGTGCTGGTAAATATTTTCCCTCAAAACCGTTTTCAACATAAAAAGCAGATTTTAACTGAATGAAAATTCCTTTGGAAAATTCTGACTTTTCATTGCAGAGTCAGGCATCTAAACACAGAATTATTTTCACCTGAGAAATCAAATATATTCTATTATAAATGTTAATTTACCATCTCACATGAATTGTAGTCTGAGACCCTCAATCACTCTGATCAGTGAGAGATTTCCTGGATGAGCAGTAGTCAAGAACTACAGTGACAGAATCCAGAATAACACCCATCATCACTCAGATACAGAAAATCATAATCTAGGAAAGGGCAGAGGGGTCTTGTCTGGAATCTAGAGGTGTGCATGCCAAAAATACTAGAGGGAGCTGCTCTAATTGTGCTCTGGAAGAAAATTATTAGCTATAGAGGAAAAGAATATTTTTTAGTAAGTGTCATAGTCCCTCATCTGGATCATGGCAATGCCAATGATCCAGATGGATGAAAGGAAACTCATAGAATCATAGAATCATAGAATGGTTAGGGTTGGAAGGGACCTTTAAAGATCATCTAGTTCCACCCCCCCTGCCATGGGCAGGGACACCTTGCACTAAACCAGGTTGCTCCCAGACACATCCAGCCTGGCCTTGAAGACATCCAGGGATGGGGCATCCACAACATCTCTGGGCAACCTGTTCCAGTGCCTCACCACCCTCTCTGTGAAGAATTTCTTCCTGATATCTAATCTAAACCTCCCTGATTTCAATTTATACCCATTACCCCTTGTCCTATCACTACAGGCCCTTGTAAAAAGTCCCCCCCAGCTTCCTTGTAGCCCCTTCAGGTACTGGAAGGCTGCAGTAAGGTCTCCCTGGAGCCTCCTCTTCTCCAGGCTGAACAAGGCCAGTTCTCGCAGCCTGTCGTCATAGGAGAGATGCTCCAGCTCTCTGATCATCTTCGTGGCCTCCTCTGGACTCGCTCCAAGTGGTCAATATCCTTCTGATGTTGAGGGCTCCACAGCTGGACACAGCACTCCAGGTGGGGTCTCACCAGAGCAGAGTAGAGGGGCAGAATCACCTCCCTCGACCTGCTGGCCACACCTCTCCGGATACAGCCCAAGGGGGTTCCATTGGGCTGCTGAAGTGAAGCTAAAGAGAGGCAACCTCATTAAATCTGTCACGTTACTGAAACCCACAAATCACTTCACACTAGCTACTAGCTACTGCCACACTATTAAGCCTTCTGGAGGAGTTAATCCAGTTTCTGGAGACCACACCTACTATGTACCTACATACCTATACCTATGCATCTCACCAGCTCTGAAGAAGATGAGCATCTGGCCCTGGGAGAGAAAATGTTATGGGCAGAGGCACTGGGAACACCCTGCCCCAACTCAGCTTCCTTCTTTGCTGTTTTCCGAAGTACAGACACACCCATCTGATCCCACACACACAAGACCTCCAGCTCTTGGAGGAGCCGAGCAAGTAGTACCTCTGGCCTGGCAGCAAGGAGGGAGAAGCAGAAGCTGTGCAAAACTGCTTTAGGTCCACTTCTGTGACAGTACTGAAGGTATCTATTTCCTGGGACACCTCTTGTGTGTAACACCTGTAGCAAAATATACATTTGACCTTCTGAAAACTGTCCATCACTTACTCTATGCTGTCTGGGATGGTGCTTTTCGCTTTTGCCTTGCCACAGCATACTAACAACAGTTCTGCAGCAACAGACAAATCTTTAAGTGGCTTCAATTTTCATGACGTCTTTGATGTGATTTGGAGGTATTCTTCCAGAATAAGAAAGAATAGTCCATTACTGTAATTGCATTCATACATGTTGAAAGCAGGAGTAGAAAAACAAAAACAAAACCCCCAAACCAAAAAAACATGAACATCAGAATTTCTTTAAATCTAGATACCTTGAACACATCAATTTTCTCAAGAAATGAGTTGTGTCCTCTGCAGTCTTTTGTTGACAAACTTAAGGCTAACAATCTAAGTCTAAATCAATTAGAATGTGAAGGTATTTGGAAATGAGCCATTAGAGTGAAATCTGAGTAGGAAAGACATTTGAAATCAGATCTGGATTAGGAGTTGAGTGCAGGAGTTGTCTGAGGTGGAACAGTGATGTCAATGAATGTGTTTCTTAACCAAATCACATTCACAGACCTGCTACACTTGCTCATGCACAGTATAGCTATCTTTGTATTATGAACAACTCATGACTGAAACCCCAATAGCTGACCTCTCCATCTGTAATGAAAAACTGAGAACAAAACCTCATGCTCATTCATGTAGCACTGTACTTTTCCCCACTTCTGTTACTGCCAGTATTTGGGTCAGTGCCAGCACTGGTACATGTGCACAGTGTATTGCACCAATAAATAGAAAAGAATGATGCCGAATTAAAACAAAAATATCTTTCATAATTTGTTTCTAGAATCTTTCACTGGAAACATAATGAACTGTCAGACAGGAGGTGTGTAAGCTTTAAGAGGCTGGCTTAACCTCTCTGAAAGTGATGCCTGACTAATATATGCAACATCTCTAATACATGTCAAAATAATCCATTAAAAAGAATTACAAAAGCATTTTATATTTTGGACAAACACAGCAATGACAATATTACGAGGGCACAGTTTCACTTGTACCATGGCAGATCCGTTATTTACCATCACGCTGACGTTCCAACAGCAGATAGAAGAAATAAAACCCTCCAAGTACATCCTGTGTGTTGTAGAGAAAACAGTGAGGGCATTCCTTCACCATGCCTGGAGGCCTAAGGCCTGGCAGCCCCTGTTGCCTTGGCTTGCACAGCTGTTACTGTTTTACAGTATCACATCACACTTCCTTTTATCACAGGCTCCATGATATCTTCAGGCAATGATTACTGCACCTTGAATACTCACTGTAATATCATACATCTTTCTGTTTGCCTGAAAGTGAGTGCCCTTTAATTTCACTGAGTTCCAAAATTCCTTTTAAAATATAGTGTAACAGAAGAAAGGCTTAGAAATTCTCTTTGTAACTTCTTATCTGTAATACTATAGCTTTGTAAAACTACACTCTTCAAATCTTCACACTAGCAAAAATAATCTAATTTTTCCACCTTTGCCCAACTATATTCCTAACCAAACTGTAAAAGTCACTTGTCACAGGTACAAAAATCATATCTTGTTCCCACCCCACCCACTCCCTGCCCCATGTCTCTCAAACTTTCTCCATCACAGCAGACTGTCCTCACTCATCACACTTTTCTCTAGCATTCACAGGCTCACAGGAAAGCCTTTCATGCGGAGAGAGATATTAAGAGTTTGTGGTTATCCCACTCCAGACTAGCGTGGTGAAAGGAGAAGTGAGATGAACTAGCCAAACTGGAAGTCTAATTTTTTAAATTTCTGTTTTATATATGATAAGCTTCTCTGCTGATCAAAAGTCAGTTTGATGTCTTTTAATATATATCCTCTGTACTATTATTTTAATCTGCCACTGCTCCTAAACAAGATATCCTGGTTTACCTATTTAGAATTGTAAACTGCAATATTAGGAAAACCACCTCATATTCCTTTCCCTCCTAGCAGTATAAAAGCTGCTATTATCCTTGTTCAGTAATTTTTTTTTTTTTTGAAAGGATATATGCCATCATTCATTATCCTCAATTGTTCTTTGCACTGAAATTTGCATACCTCCTAGGGACATTATGTCATGAAGGTTTTCTAACTGGTCTTTCTCTGGTTTAAAATAGAATCATAGAATCAT
>NW_010271434.1:0-2889 GCF_000690775.1 Eurypyga helias
TCACCAGAGCAGAGTAGAGGGGGAATCACCCCCTCAACCTGCTGGCCACACTTCTCCTGATACAGCCCAGAATATGGTTGGTGTTCTGGGCTGCCAGAGCACACTGCCGGCTCATATCCAGATTTTCACCCACCAGTGAGCGCCCCCAAGTCCTTCTCCTCAGGGCTGTGCTCAATCCATTCTCCACCCAGCCTGTACTTGTGCTTGGGATTGCCCCAACCCAGGTGCAGGACCTTGCACTTGGCCTTGTTGAACTCCATGAGGTTGGCAGTGGCCCACCTCTGCAGCCTGTCCAGGTCCCTCTGGATGGCATCCCTTCCCTCCAGCGTGTCGACCGCACCACACAGCTTGGTGTCATCAGCAAACTTGCTGAGGGTGCACTCGATCCCACCATCCATGTCACTAATGAAGTTGTTAAACAGTACAGGTCCCAATCCCGACCCCTGAGGAACGCCGCTCGTCACTGGTCTACACTCAGACATTGGGCATTTAGTAGGGTCCATAATTACTAAATGCCTCTTTGTTGAAGTGCTGTATCTGCAAACTGTAGATGAATTTAGTGTATGGCTTTGACTTAACTTAGTATGTGGCTGCTTCAATGCGTTTAAACGTACTGTATAGTTCTTGTAACGGAGCAAAAGCTGCTGTAACACTAATACAGTATAGCTATTCTTGCAGTTTTTACTTCTGGAGAGCTGTCATAGTGCCTTTGATTAGATGGGTACCTTACCAGTTTCTCTTTTCTACTAGTTTTTTTGGTGGTTTGTTGTGTGGGTTGGTTTGAGGTTTTTTTATTTCTGTGTTTTTAATGGAATGAAGAGCAACTGATGCAAAGCTAAAAGATGGTAAACATCTTTATTAAGACTATTTTTAAACATTTTAAGTTTTGATGCTTAGCCTGCTGTTTTCACAATTAATATGAGCCATTTCAAAATCAGTAATATAATTTTGTATAACACAAATATGATTATGTGGTGGTGTTGCCAGTTTACTCAATGAACAGTATTCAAGCCAGGTTGTGGGGTTTGGTGGCTGTTTGTTTGTTTGTTTTCTTTCATTATGTGAAATTTAAAATTGGAAGTTTTCAAGGTCTGCTTGGCTGGGGCTTTGGGCAACCTGATCTAGTGTAAAATTGGAAGATGTCCGTGACCAGCTGATCTTTAAAGGTCCCTTCCAACCAAAACCATTCTGTGATACTATGGCAAATTGCTAACCACTGTACAAAGAGGTAGGACTGCATCTTGAAGGCATCGAAGTAAGCTCTCATCTGAACAAAATTTAAAGTTTTAAGTAAATTAAAAAGAAATACTGTCATACATTTTGATTGTTTGTTCTGTTAATAATGAAGAGATTATCATTCACATGATAAATATTTTAGCTGTAGAATAATCTTCTTTGCAGCTAAAAAGAGACATCACAGTAGGGGGAAATTATATAAAATATAATCCCTAATCAATAAGTATTTTTCTTTCATTTGCCTCAAACAAAATTAGTTATGGAACCTCAACTTTTTGCAGCTTTAATTTGATTTGTTGTAGAAGCAAAATTACTTCACATGAAGACAATATTAAGTATTATGACAGTGCATATGGGAAATGAGTTTCTCATATAAATTTTAATCATGAAACAAGGAGGTATCTAAATATTTTCTTATCCCTAAAGCTGCTTCTTTATTTCTTACATTAATGCTTTTTTTTTCAAACATCTTTTTGTTTTCTTCAAAGATTGCATGAAACTACTTATCTGCGGCTCTTGCTAAGGCTTTAGGATAAAACACTTGTTTTAGACTTCCTCAGTCAGACAAAGCAGATGTCCAGCAATAGAATATTTGCCAGATATTGTTTTCAGCATCACCTTGGGAGATGGTGCACTGTTTGCAGAATTATATGTTTTTAAAAATCATGGTTTTACTAAAGAATTATTTTTTTAATAGGTATTCTTGGAAAAAATGTTTTCTGCCTTTTGGGGCACCTATGTATTTCAAACTAATTTTAATGGACTAAAAGGTGTTCAGAATAACTGCTGTTGGGAGAAAAGCTGTTCTGTGCTGAAAGATGCTTTGCTTACCTTGTTTCAGAAATTCCATGGCTGATACTCTGAGGCTGATCAGTGGCTCTGCTGAAGGAGTCTATGAAACAACTCAGCACTTCAATGACATCAAAGAACATCATGTAGTAGAGAGGGACGTTGTTCATTTAGTACAACAAAATATGGTAATTTATGTACTGGTAGTGTAAAGCATGACTATAATACTTCTTTATTTGGCTGTTAGTGAAAAGCTAGGATGAGCTAGCATGCAATTTATGGAGCAATTAATCCTTCATTAAGCTGCTTCACTAAAACTGCACTGCCTTGACCTAACTGCATGATCTGTGTCTTGATGAAAAATTTTGCACAAAGAAGAAAAAGGGTTGGGTTTTTTTTGTTTGGTTGGTTTGAGTTTTTTTAATTCTCCAACCTACACAAATGCATCAGGTTATTTCACTTTTAATTATTAATCTGTTTGTCTGAATCTGCAAAAATTATCTGGAATCTAGCATACTACTATTTCATTCTTACTATTTACTCCATTGGAGTGCAACATATGCTGCCAAATACATTGTTATGAAGAACACTTCAGTATTGTGCCTGTCAGTTTGGAGAAATGATAAAACTATGCAGTATATTTTGTTACTTAAAATACAGTGTCCAAAAAGTGGATGTCTGTGCTATACCAATAAAGCAATACTACCTACACAACTATTTACACAACTATAGTATGTAGTATACTATAAGTGGTATAGCTTTATAGATTCATTTCTAAATATGAGAAGATTTTTATATACTAATTGGAGAAGCTTCTGCCTCAAGCTAATCGTGCTAAATGTGCTGAATTCAGCCAGGAAAGGG
>NW_010271435.1:0-2146 GCF_000690775.1 Eurypyga helias
GAAAAGAGTAAGGAGCAGCATGGCCCTTGGGGGGGGCAGGGGCTCCGAGATGCTTCACGGGGGGGATGCGGAGACTTTGTTTGTTTTAGTCTTTATACGTGACCCCGCATGTCTCCTTCGTGCAGCTGAAGGCGCCGCGCGTTGCCCGTGCGTGTGCCGCGCCACTCACCATCGCCGACGTGTCGGGTTTTACCGCAGCCAGTGGTTTTTGGCTGAAAGCCTGCTGTGCTGTTCAGAGCGGGTGCCGGGTCCCAGAGCCGCGGTCAGCTCGGGCCGAAAGGCACACACCAGTTTTCAGCTGCGCACCTCAAACCTCACGCTGCTGAATACCGAGGAGGGCATTCCGAGACAGAAAAAAGATGCTTTGGGGGTATTTTTTAGCCCGGAGGTTCAAAGCAGGGAACAACATCTTCAGATCCAGTCTGCTGCTGCTTCATCTGCCCAGCCCATCCTCCTGCCGGGCAGTGCCGCAGCTCTCTGCTCCTCGGCAATTCCCTCCTGCCTTTGGAATGAAAGTAAAAGCTCTCTCTCTCTGTTTTGCAGCGGCATCACTCAGCCCATGCCGGGAAAACGTGCCTAGGAACAACCTTCGACACGTGACAAGGATTCCAGAAGTGCTACTTGACAAATGCTTGATGAGAATTAATTCAGCTTTCCAGAAAAACCCTCTGCCCTCCGGCACACCGTCCCACCTTCTGACTTGGGCTGCGGTAAGAGACTGAGCTGGAGCTGCAGCCCGCTGCGTGAGAACCCAGGGCAGTGCCCGCTTCCTGAGGGTGAGCAGACCTGGTCCCAGAGGCGTTCGCTGCCCCTCGGGGAGGGGATTCCAGGGCTGTGCGGCAGTTACCTGAAGCGTAACTGTTCCAAATACAAAGCTGTTGCGTTTGCAGGGGGAAAAGCCGCCTCCTGCTTTACCTGAGCCCGTCAGGCTCTGTCCCACAGCTCTCCCTCCCGTCTGGAACCCCGTCGGCAGAAGCCAGGTCCTGCCTCGCTGCTGGGCCCTCTGCACGGACGCACCTTCTGTCCTGGTTTCTGCGGTCAGGCAGTGAAGAAACGCACAGTGAGCTGGGTGGCTGCTCCAGCCGAGCGGTGGCCTCTCCTCCTCGGGGGGACGGAGGGACGGCTCCCAGTTATTTTTGTGCAAGTAGTGAGTAGAATTTGAAATGAGTGTTTATCTAAACAGTAGTAAATGGCATTTTTCATTCAGGTTACAACACTGTTATGCTTTTATCTCTGTTCCATTTCTTCTTCCTGTTCTTCTTAAGGTACTTTGCATTTTTACTTCACGATGTCTTTCAAATTTGACGTTTCTTCATGCTGTCCAGGATCCCCAGCGTAACCTGGACGCGTGGCTGTTGCCAGGTCTGTGCGCGTGACAAGGGCTCTCAACGCAGGCAAAACAACGGAGTTTAAAATCATCTGTCCTCTTTTCTCTTCCAGGCAATGCTGTGGAAGAGTCTAGTCGCGGAGACTGATAGGGAAGCCCTCCGGCAGTCTCAGCTGGCTCCTGTGGAACGCTTTATACGCCGCTTAAACTTGGACGTGGCGCTTCTGTTTTTTCCAGAATCGTGTGAAACTGAGAGGTGAGGCCAGTCCCACTGTGCTCCGAGGCAGGTCGCTACTCCAGCAGGGAATCTAGACTCCGGGCAGCTCCTCATTTGTGGTGGGGGACGGGCCGAGAAGGATGTGGCTCAGGCCTGTGCTCCCCAGGAAGAGTTAAGTATTTCTCCCCTGTGCGCGTGGAGTTGTGAGAGCCCAGAGCAGCTCGTCTGTCGGGAACGCGCGTGAAGAGATCGGGAGCTTTCTGTAGGATGTAGAACAGGTCAGATCTCCAGAGGGGGGAAGTAACCCCTCATTACTCTGTTTCCCAAGGAAGGAAAGCGGGAAGGTTTCCCGCTTCATTCCCGGCAGCCTGCTTCCTAACAGGTAGAGCACTGCCCTTGTAAAGCGTCGTCGGGGCTCACCTCCTCCCCCCTCGTTCTGCTCTGTGCAGGACCTGATGGGCCCAGCATAGCGTCCCGGCTCCGCAGCCTTGGCCGGGTTTGTAGGCTGATACAAACTGGCTCCGCGCGTCACCAGCCCCGCGGCTCCGAGGAGAGCCGGGCCCTGCCCCTGCCCAGCCGGGTCAGTGCTGTCTGCCGGCGGC
>NW_010271435.1:2242-2925 GCF_000690775.1 Eurypyga helias
CTCGGCCAGCAGCAGCGAGAAGTAAGTTCTTGGATCCTGCTCCGAGAAAAGCCAGCTCTGTGCTGTCGGAGCTCCGGGGTGGGCACCCCCCGTGTTACCGCTCCCTCTCTGGACATGGGGCAGCGGGAAGGCGTTGGACAGCTTTTGTCCGAGAGCCTGTGCAGCCCTGCAGCAGGTGCCTGGGGAGCAGCCCAAGGGAGCTGTTACTTAAGGTGCTCCTGGCTCAGGAACCCGGCTGGCAGCTGCGGCCCTGCTGGGGTTTCAACCAGCCCCACCTGCTGTCACGTGAGGCTGAGCGGTGTAACTGGGTGCAGCACCTATGCTGTCACCCCTGAGCGAGCGGTTGTGAGCCCAGGAAGTGTCGTACTGATGTCAGATAGCAAGATGCTTCTTAAGGCGGCAAAATCTAGCTCTGGTCACAGGCGCAGCTCCCCGAGGAGCTGTCGGTTACTCGATGCTGCCCTGCCACGGGGGCTGCAGATAGTCCGCAGGGGTCTGTAGGTCCTTGGGCCTGTGCTCTGTCAGCTGGGGTGTTCCCCGCTCTCCCCCCTCGGGGCAGCCGAGGTGTGTGCACAGGGCAGCTTCGCCCTGCTCTGGAGAAGGGATGCTGCCGTCGCTGAGCTGGTAAAGCGAGGGGGGCGGTGGTGGGATGGTGAAGCAGAGCTAGCAGCAGCGAGGTGAAG
>NW_010271435.1:3010-6337 GCF_000690775.1 Eurypyga helias
CGGCATTCCCGGTGTCCCCGCGCTCTCGCAGCACGCAGCCCTACAGCTCCTCTTCTGATGGCTGCAAGGAGACGCACGTGAAATGACACCGCCGCCTCCTACACACAGAAACGAGCCTTCAGCCATCAAAGCAGTGACATACTGAACTCAAGCTAGGGAAGTGTCTCCGCTCCTAGAAGCCCTCCAGAATTTACAGCACATTCCCAGCCCTCAGAATCGTTTTCCAGTAGAAGTTCTCCTGTTGAATCCACTGCCTGGCTCCACTGCTGTTAATCCTTAGGTTTGCGAGAGCACCAAGGAGAAATTCCAGACTTGGGGCCTTTGCCCCAACATGCAGCTGCCCTCCAGCACCCTGCAGAGGTGTTGGGTGTGCCGCCGGGCGAACACCCGCTGCAGCTCAGCGCGCTGACTGGTGCCTGCCGGCCCCGGCGGTGTGCGCTCCGGGGTCTCGTGCCTGGAAGCACGTATGCTAAGCGAATGCCCACCGGCAAGAACACAAGAACATAGGGACTGGGGTTCCTTTAAAAATCAGGTTTTATTTGTCTTCTCGGCTCTCGTACGTGTAATAGGATCCTCCTGGTTTTCTCTCCACACAAACCTAAGTAAGTATCGCCCCAGGAAAACAACCACTTGCCCTGGTGTACTCGTCTGGCCGAGGGGCAGACCGCACAGCCTGCATCCTAGCCCTCATCCTTTCCGAGGTCAGAGCTTTTCCTCTGCCCATCGCCTCTTCTCCAGGTCCACGTCTTGCCAGAGAGAACCGCGGCTGTGTGCTGCTGCCGGGAAGCTGTTCCATGTCACCCGTTCCTGTCCTTGTCGTGGCCCGAAGAACGTAGGGAGTAAAGGCGGCTGCTGCTGCTTCACGCACTTCCTTTCCCGCTGGGGAGATGCTGGTGTAGTAAAAGCAGCAGCTTGGGGTGTTTTTAACAAACCAGTCCCAGTCCCTGCAGCTTCTCCACCCTTTGCTTCTGCACCCTCCCATGTGGGAGGCTGAGCGTGCAGGCCGAGGGGCTCTGTGGGCAGGCCGGAGGGGTGTTTTCCTGGCCTGTTTTCACATCTCCATGGGCGGTGCAGCACGGCCTCTCTCGGGGCGGGAGCTCACATGCAGCTGCGTCCCACGCGTGAAACTGAAGCCTGATCAGAAGAGGCGGCCTAAGCGGGACCAGGGCATGGGGGTCACGTCTCTGCGCCTCTGACTTTGGCACAGGGCACCGAGTACCGTGTGGTGACAAACCTTTGGAAAACCGGCCCAAACCAAAGCACCGGTCCGGCTTGGGACAAGGCCTGTGCTCCCCTATGAGGACAGGGTGCCTCCTCCCTCCTGCGCTCACAGCCACGGCTCCCAGCCCTAGCTACAGCCTTCCATGCACCACACTCTGTCCAAAAAACCACCAGCACATTTTAACAAGAGGGTCAGTTACTCATTGGTGAGGAAAACTTCCACCACTGGCCTCATTCAAGAGGGCCAAGCGCTGTTTGCACCGTTATGAGGCACCTTGGGGCAGTGTCCTGCGGCAGTCGGCGCTGTCAGCTGCGGTAGGCCTTCAGCAACTGCCCTGCTATCACCAGTCTTTGGATCTCGCTGGTCCCCTCGTAGATCTCGGTGATCCGAGCGTCGCGGTAGTGGCGCTCTGCTGGCATCTCTGTCACGTAGCCCATCCCGCCCAAGATCTGGATGGCCTGAAACAAAGGCAGCAGGTTAGAAAGGAAGCAGGGGGGGTCCCCCGGGGATGACTGCAGCCAACAAGCAGGGTTTGAGCTGGGTGAGGACAATGCTGATGTCCCAGACAAAGCATGAACCACCCGAGGTCTCTGTTAGTGATCCACGTCCAGCCCAGACACGTCTGTTAAGGACAGGGGAAAACAAAGGCAGACACCAGAGGTCCTGCTCCATTTGCTCACTATGTGCACACTTAATCCTGGTCCTGACTGGTGCATCCATGCTCCCTCCCATGTCCCTGATCCTGCCTAGAACTTTGACACCATCCTGGGGAGCAGCACGCACAGGATGACTTTAATGACACAACTGCCACAGGGCAGCATAAATCCCCACCCCCCCCCGTGATGCGGGCAGGTGGCCGTGCTCCCCACCCTCAGCCACATGGGCTGGTTTGCTTGGGTTTTAAAAAACATCTAGTAAATTCCAGCCCACCTTCCCCCAGCACTCGCTCCGTGACAACAAACTCGCTGCCAGCACACTGCGGGGCAGGGGGAGTAGTTACCTGATGAGCGATGGCTGTTGCAGCTTCCGAGGCAGCCAGCTTGGCCATCGCCGCTTCCTTGGGGGAAGGAAAACATGACTGAGGGTGCAGCTGTCGCACGAAGGAACACCTCACGGGCACGAGGAGCTGGCAGGCTCGCAGACAGGCTGTGCAGGCACAGGCCTGATCACGCTGCCCGCTGACAGCAGGGCCAAAACTCTCCCCTGGGCCGAAACCAGGACTCGGCTCCACGGGCTGCCTGAGCGCAGCCAGCACGGCCCCAGCCGCAGGTGGGTTCAACGCGGAACGCAGCGATGCCGTACGCAGCGCCGTGTTCCCACCTCGAGCCCGGGCCCAGCACTGTTGCTGCTAGACAAAGGCAAGGCTGGAAATACCTTTGTGAAGGGCTTCCCGTTGTCCTTCAGCATCGCAGCTCTCCAGGTCAGCAAGCGCGCGCCCTCCAAGGCCACAGCCATATCTGCGAGCTTAAACTGCAACGACAGGCACCGCCTGTGTTCCAGGTGGCAGCAAGAACGCGTGGCCCAGGTCTCCTCGCTCTGTTTTCTAGCAGTACCGGCCTCGGTCAGTCTTAGCGGTGTTTGAACACCGAAATTACTACCTTGTGTATCGCAGACAGTGCAAAGTGCACTGCCGGCCTGAAGCCACGCCCGACAGCCCGCGGGAGCTTTGCGCCAGCGCCAGCAGTGCCTGGAGCTGTGCTGTCCCCAAAGCTCCTACCTGCACCGCCTGCAGCTTTGTGATGGGTGACCCAAAGGCCATTCTCTTCTCAGCATAATCCACAGCACAGTCCAGAGCTGCCTGTGCTATTCCAAGAGCCTGCGAAGCGATACCAATCCTTCCTGCATCCAGAGTTTGCTGCAAAAGACACAAAATGTACCTGTTAAGTCATAACTGACCAGAGATACTGCACTCGCGTTTCTGCTCCTGCTGGGAAGCTGCTGTAGCCCCTGCTCGGAGACCTCAACTCAGAACATTCCCAGTTAGGCAGGAACGGAGCTACAAAGTACGCTGGGCACTGCAGAGGAGCCAGGGGTGTAAGAAGGGAAGCAGAAAGGAGAGGTATTGTGTCTTATTAGCTGGGGGGAAAAAAAAAAGAGGGTGCAAA
>NW_010271435.1:6396-10309 GCF_000690775.1 Eurypyga helias
GGAAGGGGCTGAGAAGAACCCTTCAGCTAGACCCCCCAGGTCACTGTGCAGCAGGGTTTAACTGAAAAAAAGGAAATCTGGTTGGTTTTCCTCTTTGCCTGCATCATCTGTGCACACACCAAAGGAGGCATTTTTCAAAATGACTAGTGAATTGAGTCAATAACCTGATTGACCTCAAAACACCTGCCCATTAGACTTTTACCTGCCTCACCACAGCACAGAGAGAAATCACAGCACAGGGAGAAAAGGCTTCACCATCTCAGCCCCGGGCTGTCTTAAAAAAGGGGTTGGTGACTGGCAGGTCCCTTTAGTTGTGGACATAATGGAATGGGCCTGTCTCCAGGGAGCTCAGCCTTTCTCACAGCCAGGCCAACAAACGGTGTTTTGTCCCTGCAGAGAGAGCAAGGGACTACAGGGAGTGCATCAGGGCAGGGAACGCGCTGGTCGCAGCTGCCTGGCTCCTCCTCAGAAGTCGCACACGTGCCCTAACTCAGATTTCATCCATCTTTAGACATTACCCAGAGGCTGTCCTGGGCCTCTGGGACAGCTTTCCTGTACCAAAGTACGTAGAGAAAATGCCATGTTTTCTCTTTATCTATGGGCACAAACTGGAGGAAGAGAGGCTTGGGAGAGGATAAAAATTAAAATATATGACCCCTGCAGACAGGGCGCCAGGGTTCCTTCTGAGAACTGCCACGCGGAGCCTACAAAAAGCGCTGTCAAGGGTCTGTGGCAAATTAAAGATTCATCAAGCGCTCTGGCTGATTTCTCCCACGTTGGCAAGAGGAGTCAACTGCTTACTGTCACACAGATAGCTCGTACCAGCGGTTCGCACAAAGCCATCAGAAGTCTGAAAATGGTTTTGACAAGGGCAAGTTCGGGAGTTGCTGCTTCACACAGCCCCAGCTGCACCCCGCTCCTTCTCTTACCATGGCGATTTTGAAGCCCATTCCCAGCTGCCCCAGTAGGTTGGCCTTGGGTATCCGACAGTCCTCAAATATCAGGTTGGCAGTGGAAGAGGCTCGGATTCCCAGCTTGTCTTCTTTCTTCCCCAGCGACAGCCCAGCAGTTGGCATGGGAACCAGGAAGGCGCTAATGCCCTGCAACAAGACCCAAACTTTTAGGAATGGTGCCAACATCCCACTTACCTGGCTGTCAACAGGCTTCCTCCAAACATCCTTCATAGAAACCACGTGTAGGTAACCAGGAGAAGGGAGGGGAGAGCGGAGACAGAGCAAAGCTGGTGCACATCAGCCCCTCCTCTGCTCAGCGCCCGCTCAAAGACCCCCAGAGCCTTTTCAAAGTGCTTCTGCACAACTCCTTGACTCGCACCCCTTCTTCTGACTGACCCACTGAACACACCTTGTGTTTCAGGGATTTATCGGTAGTAGCAAACACCACGGTGGCCGAGGCGTCCCAGGCGTTGGTGATCCAGGCCTTGGTGCCATTCAGAACCCACTCATCGCCGTCCAGGCGTGCCACCGTGGATGCTGCACCCGCGTCACTGCCGTTTCCTGAGCAAGGCACCAGCAAACAAAACAGTCAGCGGCAGCCTGGGGTGCAAATCCACACCCCCCCACCCACACCCCCACCCTGACGGCTCATGGCACCTCCTGTAACTGCCGCAGTGCCGGCACCATCCCTCCCACAGGGCCCAAACACAAGGGAAAAGGCCAGTGTGTCTGTGTCCGTCTCCAGAGCTTGGCTCACACAGAGGGGATGGCAGTTAATACCTTGGGCTCTGAAATTTCGTTGGCACAGAATTGCTATGAATTCCCTTTCCACAAGCTGTTAGAATTTGACAGACCTGAAGTCCATCCCAAACCTGACGAAGGAAAGAAGCTGCCCTAGGATCCTTACAACGGGAACGATGGCATTCACATCACCTGGTTCACTAAGGGCAAAACATCCGATTTTCTCGCCACCAGTGAAGGGAGCAATCCACTTGTGCTTCTGTTCTTCAGAGCCGAACTTCAGTATGGGCCCTAAATACAGAGACTTCAAGAATTGCGAGTTGAGTTAGTGCCTCTCAAAGGTGCAAGCAATCCAATAACTCCGTAATGTCCAAGTACTCTCCAACACACCAGAACCCACCAGGAACAGATCCCATTTCCCCCCCACACCCCTCTCCAAGAACCCTGTGCTGCCGGACTCGGTTCCACGCCTGCCCCTCACACACAACCGGAGATGCTTACGTTATTGACGCTGACAATGACACCCGTGGACGCGCAGCCCCTGCTGATCTCCTCCACGGCAATGGAATAGGCCAGGTAGTCGAGGCCTGCTCCTTTGTACTCCTCCGGCACATCCATAGCCAGCAGCCCTAAGCCACCCATCTTCTTCACCTGCACGTAGGGAACGGAGAAGTAAGCTCCTCCGCATCACCAGCGTCCCAGCAAATACACGCGGACGCGCGGGGATGAAGACAGGTCATCGCAGGGCTACACACAGAGGGAAGGACGTGCACAACTCCTGGTGAAATGGGAAGCTGACAGTACAAGCTGGTAAGTGTCCCCAGGTCCCGACAACTTCAACACGAGCTGTCCGCAGTCACCGCTACCCAAGATGAGGCTCTGGATTATTTAAAGAGCCCCCTTCAGTACCGGGAAGCACGCAGCCTTTTGAGGGTGAAACAGGGAGACAGAAGCCCACCAGCATTTCCTCAGCCTCCCACCAGAGCTCTTCCCCTTGCACGTCTCCTGTCACTAGGAAGCTCGCAATGGGAAACCCAGCTGATAAAAATCATTTGAACTTTACCTTTGAGTCTGCTGAGCTTCAGCCTAGGACGGCACAAAGAAAGAATTTTACAGAATGAATGACCCACAAAAGAGTTTGCAACAAGGTGATTTTTTTCATTGCCATTAAAGCCAGGTCTTGCTTTTCCCAAAGAACTGAATTGTTGGTTAAAATCCAAATTATTCCACCCAGGTTCTTTGGCTGGACCCCTGGCTTCTTGACCGTAAGCTCTTCAGAGCACTGACTGTCTCACCTTTGGTCTCTTGTTAATGTTTGGCAACATACAAGAGAAAAATCAAGCTTTACTGGTTTTATATTTCAGATGTCAAGGAAGTAAGCGTATTACCAGCCTCTGCTTGCTTTAAGAGGACCCGGGAAGAATTTCTGAACAAGTATTTTCCCTCCTGTTTGGGCACCCAAACCTGTACTCCCTCACTCCAAATCCAGAGGATGAACGGAAGACAGGTCTACCTATGCTGCTTTCTCTTAATAAACGCTGTTTACATTTTGAATTTCCTCCTAAACATCCAAGTGAAAAGACTCAAAATTAAATGTAAAATCCTCAGATAGGAACAGTGAAAAGGAAAGTATTTTCTTCCTTAGAATGAGTATGACCTTCCTGGCTATCTTCCTTACTCCTTAACAGAAGGAGCGGCATATATGCCTCTGACTGTGCTTGCCTGAAACCTTCGGGCTAACGTAACGGCACATATTTTCCTGGATCTCAGCGTTCCGTTGCAATGAAAACAGGTGAGTTAGCCAGCTCAGCACAGGACGTACTGCTCCGTCTGTACTGCTTTCCACAAGACAAATCACAGGATTAACTGGAATCTCAGTTTTCCCACAGCCCCGAAGGATTACCAGTGTGCATCTCCTATCCCTGATCACTTCTTTTCGTCATCTGAAACGCACTCGGGTCATCTGTGCTTCCTCACTGTAAACCATTTTTATGGATACGTGCAGCCTACGAGAGCACGTCACTGATTTCGTAAGTCAGTTGTACAGGCAAGTCAGAGAACTGAATTCAGCGGTACTACAGCCAGAAACACAAGTAAGGGGCTCCAAGTGTCCCGTGGGCATTACAACCTCCACACTCACAGAACTCTCCACCAGCTGGTCTAAACTGCGGTTTTCTACTACGCCAGAGCCCACCGTACCCTCCCTCCGCTTCTGGCCC
>NW_010271436.1:0-43862 GCF_000690775.1 Eurypyga helias
ATTGAACAGAACTGCCCCCAGTACTAAGCCCTGGGCATCACCACTTGTGACCAGCCAAGTGGTTTTAACTCCACTTGCCACAACTCATCTGGCTATCCAGCCAGTTTTTTACCAGTATTTTACCAGTTTTTAAACAGTATCAAAGGCTTTACTAAATTCCAGGTAGACAACTTGCACAGCCTTTCCCTCATCCACTAAGCAGGTCACCTTGTCTTAGAAGGAGATCAGGTTTGTCAAGCAGGAGCTGCCTTTAATGACCCTGTGCTGACTGGGCCTGATCACCTGGTTGTCCTGTATGTGCTGCATGATGGCACTCAGGATGTTCTGCTCCATCACCTTCCTGGCACCGAGGTCAGACTGACAGGCCTGTAGTTCCCTGGATCCTTCTTCCAGCCCTCCTTGTAGAGGGGTGTCACATTGGCTAACCTCCAGTCAACTGGGACCTACCCAGTTAGCCAGGACTGCTGACAGATATTTGGAAAGTGGTTTGGTGAGCACGTCTGCCAGCTCCCACAGCACCCTTGGGTGGATCACATCCGGGCCCATAGATTTGTGGGTGTCTAAGGGGTGCAGCAGGTAACTAACCATTTACCCTTGGACTGTGGGGACTTCATTCTGCTCCCTGTCACTCTTTACCAGCACAGGGGACTGGGTACCCCACGAGCAACTGGTCTTACTATTAAAGACTGGGGCAAAGAGGGCATTAAGTACCTCAGCCTTTTCCTCATCCTTAGTCACTATGTTTCCCCCGGCACCTAGTAAAGGATGAAAATTCTCCTTAGCCCTTCTTTTGTTCTTAATGTATTTACAGGAACATTTTTTATTGGCTTTTATGGCAGAGGCCAGGTTAAGTTCTAGTTAGGCTTTGACCCTTCCAATTTTCTCCCTGCAAAACCTCAAAACATCCTTCTAGTCTTCCTGAGTTGCCTCACCCTCCTTCCAGAGCTTGTAAGCTCCCCTTTTTTTTCCCCCTGAGTTCCAGCCAAAGCTCTCTGTTCAGCCAAGCTGGTCTTCTTACCCGCTGGCTCGTCTTCTGGCACATGGGGACTGCATGCTCCTGCACATTTAAAATTTCCTTCTTGAAGATTGTCCAGCCTTCCTGGAGTCCTTTGCCCTTCAGGACTACCTCCCAAAGGATTCTGTCAACCAGGCTCCTGAAGAAGCCAAAGTCAGCCCTCCAGAAGTCCAAGGTAGTAGTTTGCTGACCCCCTCCTGACTTCACCAAGAATCAATGACATTATCATTTTGTGATTGCTATATGCCCAAGACGGCCTCCACCCGTCACATCCCCCACAAGTTCTCATAGCTGCTTCTTTATTCTAATGCCTGCCTTCTGTTCATTCTTCCACCACCAGCTGCTTTGCAGTTTTCACTCGTTCCTGGATATGCAGACTATCATATGGTAGTGTGCCTTCTGTTGTAGACACAGTCTGTCTTCAAAACACACCTTTTTTAAAGATCTGTATGGTATTTCAGTTTCCTTGGTTGTTTTCTTGTTTCATCTTCCCACGCCAAATGTCAGTGCTCTTACCCACACAGAATGATTTATGTCAGCTCTTTTCTTTCTTCCATGTTTCTTTACTCTCCTACCTTAAATGTTTTAATTATCTCCCCACTAACCTTCTTGCTTTGTCCCTTCTGTCATCTCTGGTACTCCCTAAGTGTTTAGTGAAGGTGCTTATGGGGTTGGATTTTGGGTTTTTTTTTGAGAGACTGTTTATTAATCTTCAGTTATAATCTACAGAGATTCCTATGTCATATGATTTTTTTTTTTTTTAAAGCAGACAAAAATTCAGATGTTTTGAAATAAGACTTACTGGCTGGAATAGGAGAGGGAACAAATAAATTCCATTCCACATACAGTTCTTATGCTCAGAAGGCATATTACCTTAAATGATAATTCCTTTTTTAAAAAATGGTACTCTTACACATCTTGTACTTTTCTTTACGCTTCAGCTTTTATTCAGTCTATTACTTCACAGATTTAATAATGATTCTCCTAATGGTCCAGTGGAAATACGCCACCATTAACTAACGTATTCCCTCTATAAGTATTCATTTCTGAACCAGGCTGGTAGGGCTATGAGAATAATATCAGTTCTTATAATGGCATGAACTAGACTAAACAGTAAGTAAGGTTTGAGTCATAAAAAGTACAAATAAGGAATAACCCTAGTTTCCTGTTGAAAATACAGTGTTTGTTTGGTTTTGTCAAGCCTAATGATTGAATACCATGTTCAGGACTAGCCGTATTAAGCATGTGGTAATAAACTTCTTTTATCGGGTTACAGTTAGGTTTATTTGTATTTCTTCAGGGCCTCAACTAAGAAGAGGCTCCCCTCCATGAAATGGAATGACAAGAAGGTGTCTTCCTCTTTGAAAATAGGAGCTATATTAGTCAGGCCCTTAAATGAAAGTAAAGAAGAAGCACAAGTGGCAAAACCACTTCTGCAGTTGTGTGAAATCAGTCTTCCTTTTCATGGGAGTAATGTAGTGAAAACATTTTGCTCCTGGTGAAGCCCCAAAAAGCATGTTTCAGCCCATTGGAAAATCATAGGTACCCTGTATTACCTTGTGTGTCCAGGACAATATGAAGCATGTTGGCAGATGGACCATGGTATGACAACGCCTTTGCTGCTATGTGTGTCCTGGGCAGAGGCAGGTCTCAGCAGGAGCACAGAACTGTGGGACAAGGTTCTGTGTCAGACTCCAAATTGTCAAGTTCCTGGCAATCTTCCTTTGCTTCTTAAAAGAAACAGTTTTTGGCATCCCTCTGTCTACTTCTCGTTGAACTAACTTTAAGCTTTCCAAGAAGAGTAGATCTGCTCCACTGGGCAGTGCCTTCAGGCAGGTGGTCTACTCAGGTCTCTCAAACAGGCTGATGTACACTGGGCATTTGAAACACGTACAGTTCAGGGCTTGACCTTAGAAACTTATTTGTGGGGTTTTCATTTTCAGATTTTAATATATACTTTACTTTCCCATAAAGCTCTACAAATATGTGCTGTAATTGCAGTATTTTAATATTCCAGCTATGGAAGTGTAGTGTCTAGACATCTCCATACGTATTTCAGTCAGGCACAGAAGTATTACTGTCCCATTTTTATTTCTTTGACAACTGCCATTCTCCTGCTTTGCAAATTCACAGAGCAATGGCTTTAATAGAAAAGCAGAATGCTACATTGCAGTAAAGATGTGAAGTGGTTATAAATAAAAATCTCTACTATTACTTCCTCTGTTTCAATTGTTGTTAATTTGCTACTCCCTCTTTAGCTCTCTGAAACTTTTGTGAATAAATGACATGACAAAGCATAATTATAATTCAGTTTTGCTAAATATTTGGTTTGAAACTTGACCACTGGGGTGCAAAGCTGTATGTTCTCCCCTCCATCCAAAAATATTTCTGAAATAAAGTACTTGTTTCTGTCTCAGTGAAGCCAGAAACTGGGAACTGGAGTAAATGACAGAAATAAATGATGCCTTGTCAAGTCCTGAAAAAGGCTAATGAAACCTTGCAGCTGCCAAATCTGCTGGAAACCAGTGGCCTGTGAATTGCATTGTTCAAGGGAAAAAGTCAAAGATAATCCAGATGTTCCCGAGCAGAACAACTTGCAATACTTTTTCATTCATTTTCTTTCTGTCTGTATGAACTACAGAATTACATAATTGAGATTTGGTTTAATATATTTTCTGAAGGTCATTATTTGACCTTGAAAATAATTTAATGTTCTTAGCACGTTATTTCTGTCCATACTCATTCCTTTAAAGGTGACTTTTAATTTATCAGATATCTACCGTTTTGAACCACAGAATTGTTTATGTGAGGAAGGTTTCTTTAGAAGGTTTCTTTCGACAGTTTCTTTATATTCTTCCTGAAGTGCATTTCTTGTGGCAATGCATAAAGTGAATCTTGAAAATCAAAAGGAGACTTGTGCATAGTTCTGGAACTACTTTTTGCCATTTTTTTTTGCTCATTATTGTGTTGCCTGATGAAATATTCCAAGCTGGAGACTTTCGAATAAATCTTGATTTAAATGTGTTTTAAAGAGGTAGTTGATATTTGTTCATTTGTGGATTTGTATCTGTTTGCAGCTGAGCCCATATCTCATTGTTAATCTGCAAAGTCACTTACGTAGTTGCAGCAAAATAAATGTTCATGTAAAATCACAGCAAAAGGGGAAAATGTGTATTTATATTACAGGACATACAGCTGCCTTTCTCTTCTGAGAAAGAGTGAAACCATATCCAATTTGTATTGTACTAGATCAGTATATTTGAAGCAGCATACCCTTGTTAGGATTAAGGTACTTATGCAATATTTGGATAGATATATGACTTTGGTATTCTAGAAGATAAGAACTTGGAATTGTCTGTTAACAGTTTTGAACTAGATATTTACACAAGGAAAACAGTCCTTGCAGAGAAGAAGAGGTAGTGGAAGAGGAGAAACTATTTAGAAGTGAATCAGTTGCAAATGAAAAGGTGTCTGGAGAGTGAATTTGGCAGGAGCATACTCACCCTTCCCCTCGAATCTTTTCTAGGTTGTACTGAACAATTTGCTCTCACAGAATGAGGGTAATTTTTCCCCCTAATTCTACAGTTAGTGTACTATTCCCTTGCCCAAGGAAGGTTTATGTAACTGCTGAGCCCTAAGTAGATAGTGATGATGTGAGGAGTGACCGCCTTTACCAGCTGTTTCATATGCTGTATTTGGCATATATGGTCTCAACATACAGTTCATGCCTTGTAGGCTTGACAGGTGTGGGAAAGCCTTGCTTATAGATCTGGCTAAGAAGATTTAAGGGTTATTGTTGTCCAGTGTGGTTAAGAGTTGCAAAATTCTAGGCATTTTGTGGAAAGGATGTTCAATTGCCTTTGGAGCCCATGAGATGAAATCAGTGGGTAGACAATTGCTTTAGACATTTGCCCAATTCCCATGCTTCTTCCATTGCTTCCAATTGTGTTGTAGATCCTGTATTCTTTCTGACCTTCTGGTTTCTTGAGGCAATGTGCTGCTATAGTTTCCAACCATGGAGTCTTCATGCAGCAGCATTCAGATTGGTGACAGCTTTTCAATGACCTAAAAACATCAAAGGTCTGCCTTCATATGCACAGAGGGTTTTGTCCTGACTCTCCACTCCTGCAGGCATCTAAACTCTGCAGTTTCTATCTTTACCTTACAGAGCTGAATACAATACCCTGCTTCCTGAGGAGTGGACTTTGGCAAAATATATTACTGGAAGTCAGTCAAACTTACATAGCCTTCAATAGGAGACAGACGAATGGGAGATTGTTTAGGATCTGAGTTCTTCATTCACATCAGTGGAAACCTCTTACTGATTTGAATGGGCCACAAACCAAGTACATTAGGAAATCCTCTGAACCCTGTTGAGAATTGCCTGGTTATTTTTGGATTACCCAAGATGGGGATGCTCTGGAGTGGCAGGACTTTCAACTTGTATGAGAATTTGTCGGATATTAATTAATGTCAATTTTTCATGTATTTTAACAGTAACTGTTCAGTTTATGTAAGCTTTTGTAGGTAAATCTCATTATTATGCATGGTTGACTGTGGATTTTTTATGGCTGTTTCACTCATTTTTTTGAAATACGCATGAATAGTTTAATTTCATGTAAAAACTTTCTAGGTATAAACCTCGACAACTGTCAACAAAAATATTGTCTACTCAGTCTGAAAGAAAAATAATTCACAACATGCATGTGCAGGGCTGTGATTGCCAGAGCCTGTTCATGGGGACAGGTGTTGGATGTTCATCTGCTCATTTCTCATTAGAAACAACGTGGTAGGTTGATGATGCAGTTTGGTCATTGGAGGCCCTGTTTTGATTTCTGTTTACAAAATGCATGGTTATGTTTACTGAAATAGTTAAAAGAAATACAGTAGATACATTTTCAATCTTATATTGTCACAGAAGTATTTTATGATGAAAATATGTTTTCTTGTTGCCAACAAATATCTATTGTCTGCAATCTGTAATTAGGCTCACAGTTTAACATAAAGGATGAATGGTGCTCGCTGAGCTGCATCATTGGCCTTATTGTGGTAAAACGACCAGTTTTGTTTTACCAGCTGTGACTTTGGAGGCAGGCTGAATGACAGGGAACACATAAAGCTCGACAGATTAAAGTATTTCCAGCACATAACTGTGTGTGTGTCATTCAGAATTCAGCAACAGTTCTTGCTTGATAAGCTTGCAAATGTCTTCATGTGCTAAGGAACATTGTGCTTCTGTATGGGGTGTCTTGTACAGGCTCAGTCCCGCAGTCCTCACTGCATCAAAACTCCCAGTGAAAAACAGAGTCAGTAGGACCATGGAAAGCGTGGAAAAACTCCTCGTGAGCAAGGCATCTGCCTAAGGAAACAGAGCATGTAGTTCTGTGACTAATTATGAATTAGAGAAAGGAAAAAAGACACGAAGTTGGGAAATAAATGGTTGATTACTCATCTCTCATCAAAAGAGGACATTTTCAAAAGGCAAGCCAGTTATACCCGCTTTTTGCAATAATATTCATATCTACTTCTCACAGTTTCCACCACTTAGAGTAGAAAATAAGACTATATTGTCCTTCAGCTGCTTCTATCTAGGGCAAAGATGATTGAGAGGTTGCAAGCAGAGCATTCTAATTTTATATGAAAAGGGTGGAATAGGCTATGTCAGCAAGTTAACAAGAGGTAGCTTTTTAGTTTTTCTGTGAATGTGTTCTGAGTACTGTAGAAACAGCCAGATGTTGGTGAAATGCAGTGATGTTGGCTGATGCAAGCATACAAAAGTCATAGAACTCTATGTGTTGGATTTAATATAGTTTGGAATCGCAAATGGGCCTCATCTGATCTTTGAGCTGAAGTGGTGAGACAAGTGTTGCTTCTCTCTGGTTTAGCCTCCTATAATGTATGTGATGTGTTTTAGCTGTTCTCTTTAATATGATATGAATTGCAGGTATCTTAATGGATTATTAATTTCAGACTGCAAAAGACAGTGTGCTCACAAAAAAAAGCTTAAAGTATGTTATTGTTGCATATCTGGCTTGTGTTACTCAGTTATGAGTCCTTACTGCATAAATCCACCTCTGGAGGTACCATGGAAGCAATAGTGTTTTCAGCTGTCACTATGAAAGAGTTTGTGGTGTCTTACATGTAGGGAAGGTAGGAAGCTGACCCTCTTACATCCCTTTCTGGAAATCCTTTATTGACATGATGCCAGAAATGGGTGAGATGACTTTTAACTTAAGTAACATCTTTCATCAAAGGGAACCAATGTACTTTGCAGATGCTAAAGAATTAAAGTTCTGGTCATGTTTATCAGCTCAATTTTATAGGTGGCATAACTGAAGCATCAGTTTAGTGACTTCAGCACAGAGGACCACTAGTTCTGTGGTTTTACTACAAAGGAACTAAGAATAACATAGTAACCTCTGACAGCAAATACAAAAGCATCAAGCTCAAGAAAACTTCTGTAGATTACAGGTTCCCTGGTTGTGTTGATTTGGTACATGGCATACTCAGCCATCTCTAAGAGAGTAGCTACCAGTGAGAGCTTAGTTGTTTAGTAATTTGTTGCATAAAATGTGTTCTGTGTGATTAAAAATGTGACTTTCTCCATTGATCATTAACCCACAAATGGCTAAATGACATCTGCTCTGCTGGTCTGTTTTTCCACCTGTTTCCATCATAACGTCTGCAACTAATGTAAGAATCTCTGTGTCTTTTTAGAAGTTCCTTGTGACACTATAAATAGAGCCTCCAAACTATATGCTTTCTGTAAACACTGTTGTTACCACCATGGAAAAACTTTAAGAACACTGTGAACAGAAAAAAACAATTTCATTAATAGTAACTGAGCTTTTGAAAAAGCAAATTACTTTACAGTGAAATTCAAAATTTCCCAGCAAATATTCACTAAATACTGCTGGTATTATTCTAAAAAGAAATACACTATACTTCACAGTACAATAAATGTTGGTCTTATCAGAATCAAAATTGTCACCATTCCTGCAAAATAGAGAGTAAAAAATATACTAACCCTAGCTGGCTGTCCCTTAAAGGTGTTTGCAGGGTTTGTGCATGTGGGATGTGTGGACTGATAACCGTTTTCATTACAGAGAAAGAGGTTTATAAGGTTTACCTTTATAAGAAACCCTTTACATGTGGTTTTTTTTGTGTTTGTTTGTTTGTTTTCTGGGAGTTTCTCTATAAATACTTTTTTATTTATGCTTGTGAAAAGTGAGATTCTGTGATATGCATGAACATATGAGCCTTGTACATGGAAGTCAAACCCAAAACATTATTGTCATTTAAAATAAACAGTCTGTTTTTTTCCTGCCAGTTCAGTAATATGTAGGCCCTTTGCACTGAGCCCTCAAATGCAGCAAAAGACAAATCATTAAGTTTTCATAAAACACAAGTTTCATCTTAAAAAGTTAAATAGAATTCAGTACTTATCAAATCTTAAATTGCAGAGGAAACCTCTGGAAGTTAACATAGTATAATACGTGATTTCTGAACACTTCCTGCTATCAGTTAGTCCACTTAATTTTGAGTCACTTAAAATTTGGTTCACTCAATATGGCCTATAGACCTTGCTCTGTATGTTTATGTAATTTAACTGTAACAATCAGAAAGGAAACTAACTCTATGCCAACTAACATGGAACCTATGTCTGCTAAATGTCACTTTAAAAATAATATCTATTTTTAATAGTTTCAGAGTTTACAGTACCATCAAACTGAATACACACCAAAATCCAGATTGTAAATCCTACAGGTTGTTGACAGTTTGGAAGTTCTTATGATGAAGTCACCCATACTTAAAGAAGTTTTGGTCAGAGTCAGTGATCTGTGGTGAAGGGCTGTAGTGGTGTGATGGCTAGGTTAATATTCCAGTTTCAGTTGATCCTTCCTGAGTCAGGCTGAATTGCAAGGGAAATGTCGGAAAGTGCACTGTGAGCTATTCTGACTACCAACTTCAAAGGCATTGACACAAAAGAAGGAGGACATGAAAGAGAACTGTCAGTGGATAAGCAGCAACAAGAAGAACCCAACAGGCATCTGAAGGGGACAGACAGGCAATTTGAGCATTACTTTCTCAATCATAATTTTCTCCCTAGTGGAACTAGTATGATCATTGTTGACTGTCTGTGAGATAAAATCTTAATGTGTACTGGAACTAAACCCCGAAACTTCGTATTTTTTCAGAAATCCTCCTCCTACTTTGCTACAACCTGAAATATGGTGCAGAGGATTCAACCATTTCATTTCACAGTGAGTTTTCTTTTCTTTTTAAACAGTTTATTTGGCAAGGCCTCCATGTGTCAATCTGAAAAAAGAATTTGTTTTATGGAGTTGTTGCTTTTACAGGTTTTTAGCTTCAGTTTTCACAGACACTAGACCATGCTTCACTTTTTGAAAGCTATACAGCACAGTTTGATCTTCTCATGTAATTTCCTTCACAGATTCTCTGAACAAGGTAATTGACTTTCTTCTTGACTTTGGACCCAGAACAGGTTTATAAATATACCTGATTTCCTTGATGGTTTTGCAGAGAAATTATGTGTCAAGGAGAAAAAAGGGTTAGTGAAAATGACTGCTGGTCAATTTAAAATAAGAATTTGGAACACAAGAAAGCAAATAGTTGCTTTTTCCACTTCCTAATATTCAGTAGGTTGTATTCTCAATATATGTAATTGAGCACCAGTTGTACCAAGAGTGTAATATGTTACCTAGATGGTACCAACTTTCGGGATGTGGCTGTCACTGAACAAAACTATGCTATTCCTTTACTTTTTTCGTTTTACAGTGAAACTAAGAAATCATTAGTAGTTACTAGCATTATATGCAAAAAATTACAGCAACTTTAATGACTGATTTTTAGGGTTCTTCAGAATTTCATTGTGATCTATCACAGCCTAAACTATGTAACATGGGGAATAATGTTATCAAACCCTTGGGAAGTTTACACTGTTCAAACAACCAAATATTTCGAACAATGTTCCTCAGGATTGCCTTTTCAAGATAGGTTTGAAAATATGCGCATCTACATTTTTAATCTGTTCTGTTCCTTAATGTATCTAGTTACTGGTGTAGGAGTACAGTGTCCCTACTTGATGCCTTTGTCAGTCAGTTGTGTAGTAGTGTCTTCCCATTTTAGAAGTTAAAATTAGAAAGACCAATGCAAATTTTATCAATAATCCATGAAATATATGCTTATTTATTATGCTAATCTTCAACCAGGCAGGAAGGTGAGGTACTCTGTAATGGTTGGCCTACAGAGGAAGGCCATTACCGCCATGACTGCAGTGTAACTCAGAATCTCTTCCAGTGTGGGTGGTAGAAGTACATTCCTCTAGAGCAGATTGACCCAAGTTCTGTTTCTCCATAATGCATGTCCTTGTTTACACAGCAGGTAACATTGTGAACTATGGCAGAATCACTGGATGGTAGAGGAATTCCATCCTATCATAGAGAAACATTGTTTTTACAGTATTTGTGGACTGTAGCCTATATGCTGGGGGATTCTAGCACTGGTGGGTTATATTCCACCTGTGCTTTATAGAGTCAGTACACCTGGTAAATAAGTTTATATTCCTTTCTCAGAAACATTGTACTTTAACCTTCAGCACTGTTATTTTATTGGGTTTGCATGGCAAGGTTTTGGTAGCAGGGGGCTACAGAGGTGGCTTCTCTGAAAAGCTGCCAGAAGTTTCCCCTCTGTCTGATGGAACAGCGTGGGAAGTCCATGCTGGAGCAGTTAGTAAAGAACTGCAGCCTGTGGGAAGGACTCACATTGGAGAAGTTTGTGGAGAACTGTCTCCTGTGGGAAGGACCCCATGCTGGAGCAGGGGCAAGGTGTGAGGAGTCCTCCCCTAAGGAGGAAGCAGCAGCAGAGACAAGGTGTGGGGTGAACTGACCACAACCCCCATTCCCCGTCCCCCTGCGCTGTTGGTGGGGAGGATGTAGAGAAAAGCAGGAGTGAATTTGAGCCCAGGAAGAAGGGAGAGGTGGGAGGAAGGTGTTTTAAGATTTAGTTTCTTTTTATTCTGATTTGATTGTTGATAAATTAAATTATTTTTTCCCCAAGCTGAGTCTGTTGTGCCCATGACGGTAATTGCTGAATGATCTCTCCCTGTCCTTGGCTCGAACTGTGAGCCTTTCATTGTATTTTCTCTGCCCTGTCCAGCTGAGGAGGGGAGTGATAGAGCAGCTTGGTGGGCACCCGGCATTCAGCCAGGGTCAACCCACCGCAGTTATACAGGTTTTTCTTTCTTGGTATCTTCCATTCTAGATGTCCCTACTGAGCTTGAAAACAATACAAAGAACTTCATCTTTCATTTAGCATTTAACATTTTCATTTCATCTATGTTTAACATTTCTTCAGTTCAGCGTATCCTGTTCATAGAAGAAGTCAGACATTAGTACTTTACAGCTATACTTGTTTTTAATCTTGCCCTTTTGGTTTTTTGATATCTTCAAATTGTATATTTTTAATCACATTGATTTTTTTCATTACTTTTGCTCAATTACTTCCTCTCATCAGCAACATCTGTGGGTTCTCAAACCTTGCTTTTCATTTTTACAGTAATATGCACAATGAGGTAAGGAAGTATGCTCATATGTGGTCTCTTAACTTGGGGAAATGCAACAGTTGTAATAAATACACTGCTTTCTTAGCTACCGTTAAGAGAACATTGAAATGTAATTCCCTGTGACATTGCTTCATTCTCGGGCATGTCTTAGTAAAGTTGTTATGATGCAGAGGTTATAAGATGTTTTCATGGAGGCTTGGATTTACATTAGTAGAAAAAATTAAATAATGAAACTGGACCATACAGCTGCAAACCTTTTAGCCATTACTGATAATTGGCTCATTTATATGCCTTAGTTATGCATTTGGTGATGCCCATCTTGTGACAGCTTAGTTATGATGAATTAAAAGCAGTTATTGTATAAATTCCATATTGCCTTTTATCCATATGTTAGGACCTTGCCTGATGTTTCTGTCACCCTTGTGATGAGTGGTTAGCTTTCGAATAATTTCATTATCAACCTCCTTCCTGATGGCTAACATCATTTGCATAACAAGCTTATCTGGTTCAGGTTGTGGGCCAGACAAAAACCAAGCATGCAGCTTTGGCTAAGCATACTTTTGACTTCAGTTCTGTTCACACGGTAATTTTATTTATGCCGAAATTGCCAAACCTGGTCATTGCAGCTTTTTTCACCCCCATTCTCATCCCTTGAAACGCCACTGTCTCAAGAGGCATTTTTGTTATAAGTGTTTTCTCATGTGTTATAGTGATTTACGACATGCCTGAGCTGGAAGTTTCAATGTACTTTCGTAGGTAATACTTTAAAGTATTAAAGTAGTAATAACATATTTATCAGAAATGAAGTCTATATTTTTAACTATGATTCTGCTGCTCCAAGAGAGGTGATTTTGCAGCAGCATTTGAAGTTCAGATGCATTATTTACAAAATCCGAATGGAGAGAGGGTCAAGATAGTCCTTAGCCCGGTGAATTTATGCTTCTGTTCCCAGCATTGTTGACATTGACTTGAGATGAAGACCGTAATGTGTTGTCCTCATAAGGATTTTTACAGTGATAGCTAATCTGAGCTAGATACTTTGTTTTAGAAAAATACAGATGCTGCCAAGTCTTCTCTGGCAGCAGCCTAATTTTGTGTTTGGTATCTACTGAGATACATGCAGCACATATATAATTTTTAAAGTTTAGTAAAATTCTGTGTTTTCTTATTTATCTGTATAACTAATTTTCCATTAAGAACTTGGCTGCTCTGCTCATAATGTGAGAAATAATTATCTGTTTATTTTATCTCCATGTTAATAGGGTTTGCCATTCCTGTAAGGTCTGTGGTAAACAACCACATTGGTTGTTGGAGGATTGGCTCCTAAAAATAATATGATTTCACCTATGTTTATTTCTATGTTTAAAGAAAATAACAGTATTGAAGAGTGCACTCTATTAGTTGCCCATGAATGTTTATGAAGCTTTTTTTTTTGAAAGCTACAGCATAGATGACATTGCTCATTTAAGATAACAATTTTTGTCCACCACCATTTTAGGCATATGGTGCTTCATTCATAAAATAATGCAGGCTATATGTTAAAATGAATAAAAAAGCCCAATTCACTAAAATTACCTCACATGCCACAAATAGTCTTGGTAGTTTAAACCCTGACAAACTCCTAAGAATAGATAGAAGAGGTAATATGTTATTGGAGCAGAAGGATACAAAACCCCTTATTTACATTACATCACGAAATTGTAATTTTAATTAAAATGAACAATGGTATCTCCAGGGACAGATATTCTTCTTTTAAATTTATTTAACCAACGATTAGCCGTTATGGTTTTTTGAATTAATTAGTCATTCTTGATCTGGAAGGAATTAAAGAATTAAGAAATTCAGGAAGTATTAAAATCAAAATGTGAAATTACAGCATTTATGGTCACACATATAATCAGAATGTAACTTTTGGTTTAGCAATGCACTGCAAATGCAGTACAAATGTAATTTTAATTCTTGATAAACTAAATTTTTTGTATTCATCTTTAACACAGCCTTGCAAGCTGAATTTCCCATTCATGAGTCTACATTCAGAGTTATTCAACTAATAGGTAATCTAGATTACACAGGTTTTAAGTGGTCCATTTAGATTTAACTTCTCTGAATGCAGATCACATTTTTTCACAATCTAAGCAATTGTTTAGTGACATTCTGTTCATATTACATAAAGAATATTTTACTGTTTCTGTCACTGAGAACATGATATGCTTTTGACATAACTGATTAATTTCCATGTCTAAGAAGACAAAGGCATTTGCAAATGCCAGAAAGATACAGATTATGATGTGTAAGATTACCACCAAATCTGTAAGTTTTCACTTTTTTTCATTGATGTATACCCTCTCTACAAAACTATAGTACCTGACGCAAGATCTCCACCACTTTTGAGTGTTGCTTGAGAAGTTTTAATACAGATGAATGGGCAGGTATAATGGGTACAATTACCTCCAGCTTTCTAATGAGCAGTTGTAGTAAAAACCAACAGTTTAAGGGAGAGGTGAGAAACTCCCAGGTGGGAAGTCCTGACCCTGTAAAGAATCATGCTAGATTTTACAAAGTTATAGTGTCAAGATCTTTCACTCAGTATACTGTTGGTTCCTTACCATTAGTGATAAACACTCATTCTTCCCTTGGGTTCCCATGGTCTGTGGCTTTATTGGCTTTATTGTGTAAGCATGAACAGTAGTAAGTATAGTGTAGTGAGAAAGATATGTATCCATGGTGGAGGGACAAGTCTATTTGGGAAGCATTGCCAATTCCAGGAATAGTATGTTGCATAGAAGATTATAGTATGAGAGAGAGCATGTGAAGTAATTGTCTGATGAGACAAAGTTTCCTTACTCCCTTCTTCAAGCTCCTGTTGTCATTAAGTGCCACTATTTCAGTTTCTCAAGTAGTCTTTGCCTGCTGCTCTTTCACTGAGCTTAATCTGAAGCTTAGATGCTTCTGGAGCTCTAATGTTATTACCATTTATTGGAAGGAAAGCCTTTTGTAATAACTGTTTGCCATCTCTCTGCTAGGTGATCTTATAAGGTTATTCCAACCTTAATGATTCTGTGATTTACTTGAAAGTAAATATAAAGACAGGATGTTACCACCTGTTACTTCATGGTTTTCACTTCCATTAATATTTGGTGAAAGACTGAGCATAGAAGACTGAGAACAGTAAGACAGTAGTGGTAGACATGAACACTAAGGTGTGAACTCTGAGTTTCTGTTGTGTCTATTAGAATTCTAAGAGTTTCAACATGAGGAAAGTCTGACCCATTCTAAGAGCTGCAAGAGGTGCCACTCCATAGAGCTGCCACATTCTCTAAACCATGTACATGAGCCAGAATAAATCGTTGTGTCTTCTTAGCCCAAAGGAGGCTGGGAAGCCTGTTGTAATTTTTGAAGGGTTAGAAAAGGTAAAGCTGTTTGTTACACTGAATTTTACAATTTCAGTGTGAGTGAACCTTTGTTAGGTTTCAGATGTGTGCTCTAAATGGACTATATGGACCTATATGGTCCTATATGACACTATATGGACCTTGATGTTAACAAGTAACCTGAAAGAAGATTTAATAAGAAAACAGGTGCTGGTGACATTTTGGTGTTAGAGTATTTATCTCATTGTTAGGGAAGATCAGTAATTTACAGCATTTGCTACCAAAAGGCAGATCGATAAAGATATAAATGTGTTCTGACCATCAGAATTTGTATTTCACATGTACTTCGTAGTAAATTCAGTCTTTTGTCCTGATATTTGTAGCAGAAGTAACAGTCAAATCCTTGTTATTTATCATGGGAAGCTGGTTCAAGATAGGAGACTTATTTAACCTATATAGGTCGAGGGAGGTGATTCTGCCCCTCTACTCTGCTCTGGTGAGACCCCACCTGGAGTACTGCGTCCAGCTGTGGAGCCCTCAATATCAGAAGGATATTGACCACTTGGAGCGAGTCCAGAGGAGGGCCACGAAGATGATCAGAGGGCTGGAGCTCCTCTGCTATGACGAAAGGCTGCGAGAACTGGGCTTGTTCAGCCTGGAGAAGAGGAGGCTCCGAGGAGACCTCATTGCAGCTTTCCAGTACCTGAAGGGGGCCTACAAGGGTATTGGGAGAGGACTTTTTACAAGAGCCTGTAGTGACAGGACAAGGGGTAACGGGTATAAATTGAAATCAGGGAGGTTTAGATTAGATGTCAGGAAGAAATTCTTCACAGAGAGGGTGGTGAGGCACTGGAACAGGTTGCCCAGAGATGTTGTGGATGCCCCATCCCTGGATGTCTTCAAGGCCAGGCTGGATGAGGCTTTGAGCAACCTGGTCTGGTGCAAGGTGTCCCTGCCCATGGCAGGGGGGTTGGAACTAGATGATCTTTGAGGTCCCTTCCAGCCCTAACCATTCTATGATTCTATGATAGTGCTCAGCATTTGCTTTTTCTAAAGGGGCAAGTATATGTATTTCTGAAGATAAGTTTATTTGTATCCTGTATGTCCTGTTGAATTAGGATTCAAAACAGAAATGCTCTTGGCAAAGCTGTCATGGTTTTTCAGTTAATTTTTGCAAATGAGTGACCTGCAGCAGTGGGGGATGGGCAGGCCTGGGAACGGGAAGCAGGCACATCCCTGCATTGTTGTTACAAATGTAATTCATGAAATGCCTTTTCTTCTCCACCTCTCTGCTGCATGTGACTGACCAGTGTTTGCCTGTGATACAGAGGCAGGAGGAACAGAGTGACAGACAGGAACAGGACATTTTAACCAGTTAAAAATAATCTCAGAGATTGTTATTTTTCCTTCCTTGATTGGAAGGTTTCTGACCTAGTGTAGTGGTAATCTTGCTCGTCAGTGTCTGTCCTTCCATTTCCCTAAGCAGGGGGGTCAGCCCACTTGGGGCCACACTCTTGATTTCAATTATCTTCCACTGTGAAGCAACCTTCTGACATAAGTAGCTGGGAAAGTATGGAGAAGGGGGAAAAAAATAATCTCAGGACCTAGAGACCATCTTCTCTCTGCTTAGGGAGAGGGTCAAGAGAATCTGGCCTTACTCTTTTCTCCTCTTTCTCTGGGAAATCTCCACTCCAGATCTGCAACTGATCCACCTCTACCTTTGTAGGCAACCTGGTAACTTTTTTCTGGCACTGGGAGAAGAGGATCTCAGCACCTCAGGATAACCTGAAGACCCTGTTTCAAGACCTTGGAAAGTTCTTATAACCCAATATGAGAGTCCTGGAAAGATTCCTCACTACTAGGCAGCAGGGTTTTGTGCAAGCAGTGAAGTATTTGGAGGGCAGGGGACAGTGGTGTAGAGTTGTGCGAGGAGCAGGTGATGGGGAGAGCACCCTGATGGGCCAAGAAGTGGCAAAGAGATAGGGACCAGGGGAGTGGCAATGAGGACTTTATCTAACCGTTTGTTACACAGATTGGAGACTTCATCTCTCTCTTGCCCAGAGGCTGTGGTGTGGATTCCCCAGCTATAGTAGGGAGTCTGATATACAGCCATCATTTCTTCCAATTAATAACCTGTCCATCTTCCGTGCATCTAGATGATAAACAGTGACTAGATGTCTGGTTGGATGTTTGCTGTATGAGGCAAAATATGTTCCAGCAATCCACTGGCAGCAGATAAGAAATCATCAGAAAATGTAGTATTCACAAAATGTAATAATTGAAGAAAACAAAATATTGGAAATAAATCATAATGTAACTAAGTTATAAGGGTTGGAGCTGCTTGGTTTCTTTATTTTTTAAAGAAAGCACCTGTGGCCAAACAGGTCTGATGAAAGAGAATTTCTGAAAGAAATAGCTGCTGCTGCTCTACTTGCTACAATAGTGAATGACGTTTTCTATTTCTGAACACACAGGAGATTTAGCCCACCATTGCAGTTCTTACGAAATCTATTTCTTTCCATTTATTCATTAGAAAATATTAGCTCATGAATGCCAATAAATAGCTCCCCTTTTCAGTCATCTGATTTGCACTTGCAAAATGGCAGTTTACATTGTGGAGACGTAGCAATTCCAAAAATGTTATCGTCCAAGTGCAAGCAGCCAGTGAATTTTTAGAGGCTGTGTCAGACAGGCCTGTGTGTATGGGAGTCTGCTCTTATCCCCTGCTAATAAATGCTTCATCTTTGCCTGTAATTGTGGCAGAGTGGAAATAAATAGTGCGTAGGAGCCTGGCTGTGAGGGTGCAGCAAATGGCTGCAACCTATGTTTAATGTAGTGACACTAATGAATTCCGAGAATTAATTTTCAGCTAAGAAAGCATGATGGAAGATACTAGAATTTCAAATTAGGTAATGGATTGACTTTCATCAAGGCAAACATATACAATGTTTGTTTCCTTTTCAATCTCTACTTCACATTGTTTTAGACTCAAAAAATAGCAGACAAAATATGATCATATTTTCATCATACCTTATATGAAACCCATCTTGAAGTAGATTTGCTCATCAGTTTGCTCAGTGCAAGGCAATCTCACCACTTTTTAAAATAATTTCCATGGACCACATTGACTTAATTTGCACATTTGATGTTTCTGTATGTAATTACAGCATGGTTGATGTTTCACAGTCCTGAGCTAACTTTCCATATTGGTCTTCAATGAATGCACAGATGAGCACCTGAAGATATTTTAGTTTAAAAAAAAAATCCTTCAGTGATATTACTTCTTAATATTGTTTTTTACTTTCACAATGCGCACACTGATTTCTGTTGATTGCATTGAAGCATACGTTCTGATAAGAAACATTATAAAAGATGGTGTGTTACTGTACCCTTCCTCTTTCAAATTGTGTATTACTTCTTAATTTTTTTTTCTGTCCTTTACATGGAATACATCTCCTGACTGGATGTACTGGCAGCTTTGGACTCAGGCATCTGTATGATTAACTTTTTCGCACATTCTATTTGAGGGTGCAGGTCAGTAGAAATGACTCACCTTCATACAGGCTTTAGCATCGTTAGAGCTTATGTTCTATTTGAAATTATTTTTTTCTGAAGAGCAGTATAGTGTCAGTACTGCTTCCAGTGTAGGAGATGATACCTTACTGAGCACCTGCAGTGACACTGGCAATCTAATGTGTCATTTTTCACTGGCACATAGGTGGTTGCCCAAAAATTGTTATTTTACAGTGAATGTTGACTGAGAACAGCAGCAGCACACATTCGGTGTGGCTCTAAAAGCAATACAGTGGAAATGATGATGTGTAGAAACAGAGAATGTAAATAGACCTCAGAAAATTAATAGGTCTTGTCTATATAGAGAGGAACTAGGACAAAGGAATAGGCACCAAGAGGAGAAACATAAGGACTACCTTTTCAGTGTCACATGACAGCTCTCTCTACTTCACTCCATCTCAGCAGGTCTGGTGATGCACCAAATTGTTACTGAATATCTGAGTACGCACTCAGCCCACAGTACCTGCTGTGACTAAGCTGCCAGACGGTTACTGGCACTTGAACAACAATAAGGAATAATTTCTAGAACTGACTGTGTCAACACTTCTGCTCTGTTTCAGAGCAAAAGGGGTGTATGTGCCATACACACTTCAATTCCCTATGGCCTGCCTGGTCTTTCTGCTGCTCTTTTTAATGTGCTAGGAACTTGCCATTTAAGTTGATGGATTAATCCAGCTTCAGTGGAGATGCACATGCTCCTGCCAGTCTCTTCCCAGAACTGGAGTAGAAGTACACATACAAGAAGTTACAGACGTGAATTTAAGCAGCTGTCCCTCATCCTCACACAACTCTTGGTTACTAGCTCTCTGCTTTGTTGTGGCATCTCACTAACCATAAGAAGGCCAACGGCATCTTGGCTTGTATCAAAAACAGCGTGGCCAGCAGGTCCAGGGATGTGATTCTCCCCCTGTACTCGGCACTGGTGAGGCCGCACCTCGAGTACTGTGTTCAGTTTTGGGCCCCTCACTACAAGCAAGACATTGAGGTCCTGGAGCGTGTCCAGAGAAGGGCCACAAAACTGGTGAAGGGTCTGGAGAATATGTCTTATGAGGAGCGACTGAGGGAACTGGGCTTGTTTAGCCTGGAGAAGAGGAGGCTGAGAGGAGACCTGATCACTGCCTACAACTACCTGAAAGGAGGTTGTGGAGAAGTGGGTGTTGGTCTCTTCTCCCTAATGACAGATGATCGGACGAGGGGGAATGGACTCAAACTGCGCCAGGGGAGGTTTAGATTGGACGTAAGGAAGAAGTTCTTCACCGAAAGGGTTATCACACACTGGAACAGGCTGCCCAGGGAGGTGGTGGAGTCACCATCCCTGGATGTGTTTAAGAGATGATTGGATGAGGTGCTGAGAGATATGGTTTAGTGGTGGACAGATACAGTTGGACTGGATGATCTCTAAGGTCTTTTCCAACCTAGTGATTCTATGATTCTATGATCTGAAAGATCTTTGTTCTTCTGACGCAGGCACAAACTTGGCACACTAGTAGGTGTGCTCTGTCTGAGCTTGGAACAGGCACTTGGATCACAGAATCGTATGGATGTGTCTTGTGTCACTAGCTTGGTCATCTTATGAATTTGTGAAGTTTTACTTGTGTTCAAAGTGAAATCCTGAGTGACCAGAGTTTGTACACATACCCTGTTACCAGAGAATGAAGGCTGCACATAGATAAAGCAATGTATGAACTTCAGTAGTTGCAAAGCCCAAGAGTAACACGCATGCAGAGTTGAGCAGTCAGCAGGGGATGTCCAAGGTCAGCTTGGACAGAGTGCTAAGCGACCTGAACTACTTGACGATGTCCCTACTTACAGCATGGGTGTTGGACTAGATGACCTTTAAAGGTTCCTTGCAACACAAACTATTGTATGATTCTATGACAAAGCTTCGCTTCGATTCAGTTATATTACTGAAAAATTCCTGATGTAATCAAATTTAACAAGAAAAATCATATATTAAGAATATAGCATAAATACTGTAGATTTGTAATTATTGTTAGAATGGTAAAAATCACATGAGCGCATGAGCTTTTCAGACTGAAATGTACACTTTAGATACTTGCCATAAATCTGTGATATTTTTATACTTTATAGTTTTTGTTGGTTTGGGTTTTTTTTTCCTCTGCTTTCCTGATTAATGTTATCTTTCTTCTCAAATGCTTTTTCCTTTTTCTCGGGAAACATATCAATTTAACCAGGATTGGCATGGACCATATTGTCTGTGTGGGTGTATTGACTTTTAAAAACCATGGATCACAAAGGAAAAGGGGGGGGAGGGGTGTGTTTGTCAGAATCTATTGAAGGTTGATGATGGATTTCTTCATGGGGGGGAAGGACTAGTATTTATAGCCTTGCACTCAGAGGGATGGAGGTAAAGCAGGTTCTGTTACTTCAGTTTTTCTATCAGAAGGCTACAGTTCTAGCCTTTAACAAAATTCACCAGAATAGTTATAAAACTGGTAGTACATTTTACAAACTGTTTTTTCTGGACTAGAAAGTACCAAGAAGAGGTTGGGAAAATGGTTTTCAGGATCCTAAAGTATTAAAGTTATGTTCAAAGATATTGCAGGATCATTTTAAGACCAGACTTTAGGCTTCAGTAAAGTATTTGAGGTGAGGCTAAACTTTAATAATTTGCTAATATGTTTGGTAATATTTGAAATCAATTAATGTGTATGATTTTTTTTTTACATGTAGTTTAAATTGGCTTAATTACTATTGATACTGCTAGAATATAAATTATTCTAAAATGTGTTAAAGTTTCATAGAACCTTTGGCTAAAAAGATAATATTTATTTGTGATATTTGGCCCTGCTAAGGAAGTACTTTAGGTGAATGTCTTAATATCAGCAAATATGTGATGTAATTTTGAAGTATTTAATATGAATGCATCTCATCAAGTAAACTCATCTTGGGCTATAATGTGCTGAAATGATAGATGATAGAAGGGAGATATGTACTGAATTGCAGCATTTCTTTTTCACATTCTCAAATAATATCAATATTTTATTTGAGTAAGATAAAGAGCATACTTTAATATAAAGAATTAGAGGGTACTTTAAAGCAGTCTAATCCCCTTAGATCATTCTTCTGCATGGACTGTATTATTTCAGCTTTATTGTGCAGAAGAGAATTCAACTTTAATCATGGCTTCCTCAATTTTAAACCTCAATTATTTAAATTAGCATGATACTTTATTTTGTGCTAATTTAATAGGATGTATTTCTTCACTCATTACTAAATCACCTGTTCCTGTCACAGACAGAACTTTGGTACCCTGGCTAGCATTTAATTGTGACTCCTTCATTTCTCTTCCAGTCTGGATTACGTAGGTTTGCAGAATTTTCTATGATTCTTATGCTAACAATTATCATTGCAATATAGAAGACCTACCTGAAACATGCATTTTAAAAACAAAACAAAACTCTATATCAAATTGTTCTGATTAGCATTGTATCACCTGAGGTTTTTAGTAGGCTATATCCTACAGTTCTCAGTCAAACTCTTACTGGAGAATAGGTAGAAAATTAAAGCAAGTGAAGTATTGTCTGTTAATCTTAGGTAATGTTTAAGGTGTATTAACTGTACATCACATACAAGGTACAATGCTGTTTTTTCATAGTAAGCTAGTTACAGCTAAAAAGAGAAATTAAATAAACTCAAATTCATAGCCTTTATAGTAGTATACTTGTAGGGTGAATTCACTTAGTTAAGTATTTTATGCCAGATTTGTTCCAATGTAGTGGAAGGGCCTTGTTTCATACTGAGGAACTCAAATTTGTGGAAAAGAAACTACTGTACAATAACAAGCACACAGTAAGCCAACTCTAACTATGCTGTAATGAAATAACATCATCGCCTAAGACCATAATTTCTCTGTCACAGGTGTCTTATCAAGGATTTTGAAAAGCGTCCTTCAGTCACCCACCTTTTGGAGCATCCGTTTATTAAACAAGTACATGGTAAAGATATGTCTCTGCAAAAACAGCTGGCTGAACTCATTCAAGAACAACAGCAGCTAGGCTCCATAGCCAAAACAAGGTACCGTGCAACATCCATGCTACAGCCCTCCTTCCCCACACTAAAGCACAAGCTGAAACTTCGAATGCATAGACTAGCAGTAAGTGCTACATGACATGTGCATACACGGGATGTATTTTCCCAATGATACTTTTTAAAGTTAATTTGATCACCCATAATGCAACCTTCTCCTTAACCCTCTTTCTCCCACTGAACTGTGTTCTGTATGTATTCACTTTGGCTGTCACAGAGCCAATAATAATTTTGCTAATAATTCCAGAATGTTCTGGTTTGTGGAAATTGGCATATTGGCATAATGAAGAATTATATTTTGGTAGCAGATCTTTAAAAATACAACTGTGAACAATGAAGTGACTACTAGAAAAGGTTAAGAATAGAACACTTAAAGTTTGCTGTTTGATTAGATACTATTAGTAAGAAGACTGTTCAGTGTTTAAAGTAATTGTTTTTCTGTAGTTTAATAGTAACTGCTGTTTTTCATACAGCCTAGTAATTAATTTTAAAATGTACTTAAAAAGCAATGAATGTTTATCAGCAGAAATGGGATTTTTTACTTTTGAGGCTGACTGTAAATATGTCTTAGTTTAGTTGTTGTCCAGAGGGTGGCAGAATTTCACTATTTCAAAAGAGAATTAAATGCAAATGAACACACCTTCCCAAGCTCAGCAATCATTCTGTAATATGGAATTTGTCTAGAGCGAGATAAGCTCTGGCCCATTATTATAAACAAACAGCTACTAATGTTGATGAAGAAAATTAAATGTCGTGATTGGTAAGTCATAAACATGTATATACTCATACGCCATAAAATTTTGTAGCTTAAATGCTAAAAGCCCAAACAAAAATGTACAAGTTAAAATAAGAGAATACCTGTAAGTACAGTTTCAAGGTGAAGTCGACTTCTGTGTTGGTGAGTTTTTTGAGGTTTTTTCCTTTTCTGGAAAACAAGCCAGGAACTGCTTACTGTGAATGAGGAAGCTATGCCAATGCTACAGTAGAAGTCTTTGCTTTATCTAGCCTTGTAATTAGACCTTCCCTGTGTAACAACTCACAAATCAGATTGCCTGCAGCTGAGGGTTGGCTGGCCTGAAAGATATCAGCGTTTTCCCAGCTGTTGACCAAATAGAAGTAGAGTGAAATGATCTTTGTCTTAAGATGACCTCTGAAATGTACTCAAATACATTCTTCTGGAATATATATCCATAATGTGGATTGAGAAGGAATCAAGACCAAGACAGCATTTCTTTCCTCAGGCGTTTCTATATATTAACTGGGGGTGCTGTGACAGAAAAGCTTCTGCCCCTTATTCATACGTATGATTGGAATATAGGAGAGATTTTGCTTCCCAGCACCTCCAATATGAATCAGTGCTCACTTAAGGGAGTTTAACTCCTTGTCCATCCTGTCACCAGCTAACCCATCTTAAATATTTTGTTTGCCAAGGTTGATTGCGACTTGTGTCAAGTCCCACCAGTCTCCATTCTGTTTGTCCTTCAGGCTTTGTTCTCCTGTTAGAGTCAGTTTTCTGTGTCTTCTTCCTCTACCACTTCAATAGCTTCTGTTTCTAATCTCCACCTTCTTCAGCAAGTCCGAGTGCAGGTTCTTCTATTTTTTTCAGCCATTTCTCTGTTCTTGGTGTTTCTCCTCACCTGATAATGTAGCACGCAGCCCTCTTGTTTTGTCTCGTCACTGAATTCACCTTTGACAGGTCTGTTATACTTTCTCTTCTACTCTTAAAGCTGTACTCTCAACAGACTCTTTGTACCCATCTTGTTCTTTCCTGGAGACTTGGTTTGCTTTTAGCCATGCCTGTGAATTAAATGGCTTCTTCCTTTGCCAGTGAGTGATAAGAGGGGAGACATGTTTAGGCTCCTGGAGAAACAGTTGACTCCACCTTCACTTTGAAGCCGGAGAGTCTACCTGCTATTAAAGAATGTCTTTCTGATTGTTGTAGCCTTATACTGGGGTATGCTTACTGGTTTTTTGAAGCACGGGTCCACTTTGATCTGGGGTGAGAGCATGCTCAGTGAGGACAAAAATTCAGTGATCATTTGCCATTGAAATTTACAACATATTGTTCAGAATGATGAAATGCTGACTTTCCAAAGATTTGAAACTTGATCAAATGGTACAAATGAGGTTGTAAAAGCATATCCATACAAAGTATCAAGTCTGTGGGCCAGACGGTTCATACTGGACTACAAGCATAAGATTATTACAATAGAAACAACCACCAGGAATATCTAATTATAATTTTCCCTGGGGAAAGAGCTTGGCTCTACAATATGGAGATAGTCTCCCCTAGGAAAATTGGTACCAATTAACAGCCTTTAAAATCCCTGTAATGCATTTACAAAATAATTTTCAGTACAGAATCTGACATAGAGAAGAACACATGATCACATGGTACTGTAAAAACTTTACTATTATTTATTTGTGGTGATCTGTAGAAGTAATCTGAATATACAATCACCACTTTGAAGTAAATAGGCCAATTAAAATCCATGCTGAGTAAAACCTTTCGATTATGTCATTGGATATGTGTGCACGCTGCTCCTGTTTATTGCTGTGCCCATGACAGGTACAATGAAATGTGCATTAATTCCCCAGTGTTCAGAGATAAAGAAAAGTCGATGCCCTTTTTTAGGAGTACAGCAGCACTACAGATCAATCATTTAAAAGATAAGTAAAAGAAAATGTTCTCAGAGCACAGGCTAAACATTTCCAGAAACTGGAAAATCATCAGGATGCTGGTGTTAACAGTACTTCCATTTGAGGGAATCCAGGGAGTCTCTGGTGATGACAGCTGGAGTATCCGGGGTTTGTCTCATTTGAAGGTCTTCTAGCATCAGTTCTTTTTGTTTGCATCTTTTAATTCTTTTCTGACTCAGCACCTGTGGTTTTTTAATAGGATTCTCTTTCTAATTAAGCCATGCCAGTTTTGTCTATGTTGGGACATCACTTTAGACCACTGTGCCTGAGAGCAAGTCTGCAGACTAGAAAGTCAGTACTACTGATTTAAAGGGTACCATGGAGGGATGTGAGAGCTGATCTAGTAGTTCACTGTTACTGAAATGGAGCAAACTGGCTTCTTTCATTTTGCCACATCTCCCAGGAACAAACTCATGATGCTGATTTTATTGCATCTCCAGTGATTGTCAAAACCTCCTGAGCTAGAACTTCTGAAGTAAGAGAAAAAAACGAAGCCAGCAGGAACACACAGATAATTTTCTACTCTATTAGTGATTGCAGAGGGGTGCCTCAGCTGATATAGCTGAAGTAAGGGAGGGAATACTTCACATGACCAGCAATAAGAAAGCTGTCCCTTTTGGCAAGATCATCTAGGTCAGCCTCTGGAGCCACAGACTGAAACATCTCCTTAATTCAGTTTCTTTCATTCTCCATTTATAAACTTCTTTGTGTGCAGTATAGCTAGGCTAAACTTCAGCACAGTTCTTTGGGTCTCTGAACTGAAGGAGTACTTCATTGTCCTTGCTGGGCACAAAGGAGCCTACTAATGCACACATTTGTTGACATCATCAGTTTGTTGCTGACAAACATATTGTCACTTTGTCATGAGATAACTTATTAGAGTGCTTTATATGCTATTATTTCCCCTAGGTTAGAAATTAATAATAAAAAGAAAAGGTTTATGCTAGTAGAAATGACTTTTAAAATGAAAACGGCATTAATAATTGCTCCTGCTTTTTTACTGAAAAAGACGCTCTTTGAAACTTTTCCACCAGCTTTATTTTCCCCTAAATTATCCTATTCTTATGCAAATAGGTGTTTTCACTTTCAGAAAACCCAGTCAGGATACCCCTCTTTCCACACTTGTAATGAAGAGGATTCTTTTTTGATCTATTGCCATGTTTTAGACCGAAATCTCTCAGTTTTGCCATGGTCTTGAGTGAAGCTGACATTTCAGCATCAGCACTCCACTCCTGCGTTCCTGTTTCTTAAACTCTCCTGGGGAAAAACTCTGTGAGACAGTTCAGTGTCACAGCTTTATAAGGATGAACTCCGGGTATTATCTTTATTTCTTCTCCATATCCCTTTTATAAGCTATCAGCTAACTGTGTGTGTGTTTTGTCTGGTTTCTAACAGTATCTAACGGCATAAATACTAATTAACAACAATATATTCTTAATTAACAGTTTTGCCACAGAAACAGTTATATGAAGTTCCCCATCTATTCTAAAGTCAAACACATCATTACTTTTTAATACATGGATACTGATTTGTAGTTCATCTTAGGAGCCATATCACTCTTATTCTCATCCTATCTGCCTCTAGGTAGGAAGCATATCTTAAAATCCATGGGGATCCTGTCACAGACTCACACTCAGGGTTTTTTGTTTTGCTCTGGTGGGTTTTTTACTTTTTTTTTTTTTCACACAAGGATTGTGAAATGCTTTCAGGTTATTCAAATAGTGTCCTCATGCATAATAACATTGTGAGAACAAGAAATGTCATTAATACATAGACTTGTGCCTCATGTAGCATTCAATTGCAGAACTGGAAACAAGTAGGAATCTATATTTGATCTGATGTTTGAGAGTTAATGTTGGTCAAGTAGCAAATGGCTTTGTTTATATGGTTCAAAGTGGCAGCTTCCCAGTTATCAGTAGCTTCAAAGAGGCCAACTCCAGACGCGGCTCATTCTTCTCTTGGATGTTTTCCTACAGTCTGGGTAGCTTATGTTCCTGTCTGTAAATAGGGTCCTTCACAGGAGTCAACCAGAACAGATCTTCTACCAACCTCTGGTTTAACTTTTTAAAAGAATGAAGAAGCTTAAGCTTTTGCATGGATAAGATTTTAAACAGGTTCACTGTAGGCAAGTAAAGGGTTCAAAGTTTACTGTTTTACCCATGTGCTGGGTCAGTGTGCTACTGCTGGTCACCATTTAGAAGATGGCTTCTGTAATGGGGAGCAGACAGTTATGAAACCTTGACTTTGAAGGATAAAATGCAGGTCTGTACAGCAAGAAGAATCAAACTTGAAGAAGCCCGGGGGGAGAGGGAAGGGTAGTATAGAGAAAAAATAAAAAATGGAAATCTAAGCACCTAATAGTTTGAGAAGGGCAGGTATGTTCAGGCTATCTTGTCAGATATTAGGATGAGACTACGCTGGCTTGGCAGCTTCCCCTACTTATTAGCCAGCTGGATTACAGCATCAGTCCATCCAAGGAAGTAATTCTTACAGCCAGATACCTCGCTTCTCTGCCAGCTCACATTTAGTTTTGAAAGCAATTAACTGCAAGGCACTTGATTGCATCCAGCCAGTAATTTCCTTTGGACTCAAAGATAATAACAGAAACAGTCCTCTTATCCTATACACAATGCAATTTAATGCAATTCTTCTAGCATTCATCTATATGAATATTAGGCAACTGAGCTTAAAACTACTTTCTTCTCTTTTTTTTATTAATCAAAAAGCTCCTGTGGCCCCCAAAAGTGATCCTTGTCTGATTATAGGGGCTATGTTTTTACTGGAGGTTGCACAGATTTTCATTATAGCTGCAGCATTTATGTTATAATTAAGGCTGTGTCAGTGTTTCTACTATGACCTCACTGCAACAAATTACTCCAGGCTGAAACTTGATGTACAGGAGCAAAATTCACTCTTTGACATGCACAGGAAATAGGCTGCGTTACCCTGTGTGGCAGTAGCATGCTCTCCACTCCTTTTTCTTTCTCATTGTGTTGAGTATTTTTCATGTAAATCTCAGTTTGGGTGCAATTCATTTTTAAAACCCCAGTCAACATAAATGCTTAACTGCACCAAGAGACCAAAGTAAAGGCGCTTGTAGAAGAATGTTAGAGTGGAGGAGAGAGCGATCAGAGAGGAAGCTTCCCAATGAACATAAAAATTCTTGGTCTATGCTACTTTCTTCCTCAATTTGGACCTGCCAGCAAGATGACTTTTTGATCTAGTAGACTGTGTTCCATGTAGCTTTTCCTTCACTGTCATCACTTCAATAGCAGGGTGATCTGAGCATATAGCTATTTACAATGCACTTCTATTTCTGTGGCTGGTGTCTAGTACAAGAGGAGGTTATTTTCTTTCAAACTCTCTTCCCCACAAGTAGAACAAATGAATGCTGCCTGACCTCTTCATGAAAATGTTCTCTAGAGGGAGAAATGCTTCTTGCCTTTTGGTCCTTCCCCAAAATCCAAGAAAACTCTGTCCCTTCCAGCTATTCTGCCTGATAAAAAGGCAAAGGGTAGGTGCTTGGGAGCATAGAAACTTTTTCAACAGCAGTGCTCATCACTAAAGTTCAGGAATAAATCTATTTCTGCTCTTCAGGTTTTATAAGGTTCAGATTCTTTAATGACTGGCCTTTTACCACTTCCTTTGTCAGTGAGGAGACTACATCCTCCAGGAGATGATTCAGAACATTGCTGGAACCTTAAGGCAAATAGCCTAACATCTTTTATTGTGTTCTTAGAATTTGTACATTTTGTGTCATGAGAAAGGAAGAGTAATTGAAAAAAATGGCTGATAATGCTACTTTTTATGCAAAAAATATACTGAAATTATTTCCCCAATTAAGGGTTTCCTTCTGCATTTTAAGATTAAAAAAAATTAAAAGCAGATTGTATTTCTGATATAAAATTATGAAAATAATTAAAGGCTGCTGTCTATATTCTTTCTGTCCACTGTCATGTATCTGCAGGACACAGGATCAGTAGAAAACTGATGAGGTCAGCAGGAGATTTGAAGCTAATGTGATGTTATGGTCCTAATATCCTCTTCCTAATCATGTACTTAGGAAAATGAGTTAGGCACCATAAAATATGTGCACAAAGGTATATAGGGTTTACTTACATTTGATTAAGACCAGTTTCCATAGTTATTTATTTACATAGTGTTAAAAAAAAACCCTTTCCAGTAAAAAGTTTGATTTGTTTATCACTTAAGGAGAACAAACAGCAGGTGTTTAATACACAATCAGATAACAGATTAGTTTACAAAGCCATTCTGCAATTAGAGATGCTTAGGTTTGGATGGGCCCTTTTCCCCCTTCTTCCTGCACCTCTGGTAGGTACATCTGTACCTGTGGCTTGCTGCAATTTAACACTGTGGCTATGATGGTTTGCTTCATGAAGAAAAAGCTTCACGGATGAGTTCTGTTAGCTGTAATAGCTAGCCATGGCTTTGTTAGTTACATCTCTGTGAAGTAAAGCAACTGTTAAAACATTTGTTTCCTTTGTAGACAGGGGTGCTCCCATTTCTAAATGATTTACATTGTTTACAACAGCATTTTTCTATGCAGTGAAGTAAGAGATGAATTCTGGTTTGAAACAGAAACAACAGTTGGAAAAAACAGTGGTACATTAGGCCACTTACATGTGTTTCTACTCCTTTGATGATCTGGCTTGTCAGCAAAGGGTGATGTTCTTGAACATAGTGACTGCCAAAAAAAGCCCCAAAAGGCCAAAAAGAATACACAACCCACCACCTATTCAAAAATCTGAAAATGGGAAATTTAATTGGATGGAAATGGGAAGAAATTCAATCTGCATGTTGCCCACTGGTAATAATACCCACTGCAACAATTTTTCTTTCATAGCTTCTTATTTGTGTTCTCCTTCTTTCATTTCTTCATATGTACAACATGTAAAATCTAAGTGGGACTGTCACCAAAGCCTGCTATGTTGCTGCTATTTTGTTTCCTGGCTGACAAAACAGCTTGACAGTTTCATTTAGTTGAATTCAAATAAACCGTTAACAGCATAGTTTTGCAGAACTCGCAGGGTAGCCAAAATTAAAAAAAGAAAATGCATAAAAATAGACTTAAAAAAGTTAGGATCTTTAAATGTGACTTGCAGTTATCGGTGAAGTTGTACTCAGCTAACACTTCTCCTTCCTCTGTGTTAGAGGCTTCCCATACAATAATTCTGATAATATAATAGCTCTTGGATAGGAAAACATTCTTTTTTACTTAATGAAAGCTGACTAGGTTCAAATGTAGAAGCGTACATAAAGGGGAAAATTGCAAAAAATTCAATGCTCATTTTTGAAACAGGGTTCCATGAGTATATGAAGATACCATTAAAGAAAAAACAGACCTGCTACATCTTCTTACTAACCTGCAGCATTATAGATGATCAGCGTTTCCTGCCAAGTCACTGTACCATTCTGATAGTGGTTGATAGAATATTTAGTGTTGTTTCAGCATGTGTGATCATGTGATTCCTACTTTCTACATGGCAACCAATGCAGATACAATCTGTCAGGGACTGTCATTGAGGATCAATGCTAAATGTTACTCAGCAGGATGCAGACTGTATCTCGGTGGGTGTCCTACTACGCTTTGATTATGTTTGTTGTAAAGAAAAGCCTAGTTGTGCTTACAGCACTCATATTTCACCTCCTCTGTGGAAGACATATTAGCGCCTCTAGATTTGCCCGTTTCAACAAGATGTGTTGTTTAAAACTACATACACAGCATTTTCAAAGATTCCTTCAGTATAATCTGATTATAAAGGGGTTAGGTGACAGTTTTGTCTCTGCTGCTTATTGTGTGGCTTAAATCTCTGAGGACAAGCTGACGGAACATCCATACAATTTAGAGTCTGATGGCAGCTCTGGTTCAAAATTGTTGTTTTGGGTCAGATCTAGGGTCATCTGAGGAGGCACTTTGGCACACACCAAGGTAACAGGATTTCATGCTACTTACCGCTTCCTGTAACTTTGTTAGATGGCAGTGCTATAGACTGGGTATGTGGGGGGAAGATTTAATTAAACAGAGTTGTAGGTTATTAACTTAGAGTGAGAAGGGAAGGAAAAGAGAGAGAATTTTTTTTTTATGTCACTGTGTGAGTGGGGAGTAGTAAGCCTATAAATAAATCTTCATCTCTGAGCATTGATAAATAGATAGATCTTTTTTCACATAGTGAAAAAAGATATTACACTGGACAGCAAGCTGAGCTATTGCTTTTATAAAAGGATACTTCAAGCAAAATACGTATTTCACAGAGCATGCCTGTGCTTTCCACATGACAAGAACACTCACCCGTGACTTCCCATTGCCTCTTAATTTTTGCTGTCTTCAATACAGTTTTATAACACTGGTGCTCTACTAACAAACTTCCAGGCATGAACGAATACATACTAGGAGACCTTACCATGTGGATGGAGCTGACAAGTACACTCTAGATGATGATTTGGTAAATCTGGAAGTTCTAGATGAGGTACTGTACTGTCTGAGTAGCAGTTTCTGACAATTGTGTCTCACATGTTGCTTGTTTCTGCTTTTTAGGCTTCTCTTAACAGAATGAGAAGAGTTCCTCCTTGCAAGCTTTTGTCTCTCTATGGCAAAGGAATTATCATGTGACTGACTGGCTGTCATCACTTCATTAATATTCTGTATAGTGACATAAAAGCAGTAGTGGTGAATCCTATTATGTGGAAAAAATTAATTATGAGTGATGCTAGTTTAAATTATTTTGTGAGTTTTCTAAAATGTGAAGTTTAGTCATGAAGATCTAGATTTAATTGATTTTTCTTAAAATGGATGGATTTATACAGACTAATTGATATCTACAGCTTCTGGATAAAACAATCAGTTGCTTATTTCACTCTATTGCCTATATTCAGAGTATCTGTAAAGTTTTATTTTGATCCATGAATTGTATGCCAGCAAGAAAAAGACATAGTACTAAATTGTACTAGTGTCCTGTTTAAAACAGTCTCTTATTACCACTTAAAATTTAATCCTTGAAAAATTATTATCCTTGTTTCACGGTCAAATAAAAAATCAAATGGAAATGTACTATGAAGTGCACCGATAATGTGCGTGGCCATTTTCTCTTCAGAGGGTTTGTTTCTCAGGATGTTATTACAAAATATGTACTAAACTGGAAATAGGAGTTGACATTTAACTTAGTATTATGACATTGGCAAGAACTTTGAAAATATTTGTTTGGTTTTGTGGTGTTGGCATTTGAAAAATAATTAGTAACACTTATAATAAGTATTTCTTAATCAGTGTTCTCAGTATTTTTCAAAAATCTTTCCTAACTGGGAAAATGCTGTTTAACTGTCAAACTTTTTGTAATCTTCTCAGGATACAATTATCCATCAGCTGCAGAAACGCTATGCTGACTTACAAATTTATACTTATGTTGGAGACATTTTAATTGCCTTAAACCCTTTCCAGAATCTCAGCATTTATTCTCCCCAGGTAAGAGAGATTCCAAGCTGTGGACAGTCCTCATTTTACATTTTCCATTAACACCACTGGCTAAAGTAGTTAAGTGATGTTGGAAGCTAGGAACACAGCTGAAAGCCCAGCCTTTTCTTCTTCCAGGAAATTATGGCTACATATCTTTTTCTTCTTAATTTGGTCTACTTTGATTTCATTCCTTTCTGCATGGTGCCACAATTTCCGTAGGAGGGGTGAAGATTACCCCAGCCACAGCAGTGCTTCACCTGGCATTTAGGGCTTTCTTCTGGGAAATAGAAGGTGGTTATATGAACCTCCTCATGCTTTCTGAAGAATTGCTCTGACTATTGAGTTGTTATATATCCTGTGCCATCAGCTGCTGCTTAAAAGAAACATGTGAATCAAATGCTGTAACAAGAGAGGCAACTTAATTCCCCACAAATATGAAGGGAGGCGTAGCCATAAATCTTAGTCTCCATGGGGCCAGATTTCAGATTCACTATTATCTTTGAAGTTACTTTTGTATAGGTTGGGTATTTCCTTGATTGAATGCTTGCGTTTGACATTCTGTTACTGGTGGTACAGTTCCCGTCACTGTCTTGTGTGGGAAATGTCAGACTGCCTTTTGGGGATCGTAATTTGTATTCTAGAAGTTGGGCAGTGCCAAGACTTACCACTCTTCTTCCAAGTGATTCAGTGGAAATTCTGTGGTAAAACAGGCAACTACCTTCTGTTGAACAGGCAGAAGGTAGACACTATCATCTTTTCAGTTCTTAGTTATGTAACTTAGGTGCGTGTTTTGACTACTGTGCATTCTTTTTTAAATTTAGTTCTCCAAGCTTTACCATGGTGTGAAGCGTTCATCAAATCCCCCCCACATATTTGCCTCTGCGGATGCTGCCTACCAAAGTATGGTTACATTCAGCAAAGATCAGGTAAGAATCTGTTCCTTTGAGTTTAAATTTCATATTAACCATAGTTCCACTATGCTACGTGGCTGTGGCTAATGTTCTCTTACGTTGTACTTTGGGAACTTTTTCTTTCAGCCTTTTATTTATCAAGAAAACTGAAGTAGAAATCTGCTCAGGTTTGGGAATTCTGAAGAGGTCACAGTGGCATAAAAGAGACTAACAGGTTAAATAAAATGATAGGGTAACCTGACCAATATAGTTTCCTGGACACTCATGAAGTCCTGGCAGTTGACACCAACTGCAGAGTGCTGCTGCACACCTTGATTCTAGCCTGTCTCGCGCTAGGCATTTTAATAATTTGCACCTGTGTAAAATACGATGGTCTCAATGCAATAGCAGATTTACAGAGTCTGAACTACTTTCCTGTTGCATAAAAACACTATCAAGCAATTCCTTTAACTACAAGTCAGAAAAAACAGGAACCATTGAGGTTCCAATAGGAACCTTTTTTAGTAAAATATATTAAGGATAGGTCTAATATAAATGTACTAAGGACACAAATACAATTATATAGCAATGATTTTAATGAGAATGAAATACCATGCTGTAGAAGCTGAATTTCTTTTTATTACACTCTTAAGATTGTAGCTTTGTACTGTTTCTAGTTTGATGTGTTGTATGTACATGAATACTGGGGGCTAAGAATTATTTTTATGTATAAAATCCTCCTGATTTTACCCTGCACATCACACAATAATTTATAGAAAATGCTTTTTTAAAAACATAAAAGCAGAATAAAATAATAAAAAACCTGCAAACAGAAAGTACCAAGCAAAGAAGAAAAATAAGAGAGATATTGAAGATGAAGAAAAAAGGAATTCTACTGAGTATGTGGAAGTACACTGTCCTTAGAGATGGCTGGTACTTCTTTAATGGTTTATATGCTCTTTGATGGGGGCATTAAAGAAAACAAGTTCTCATGTAGAATAGGTTATGTGAGAACATGTTATCTGGGGGAAAAAATCACTTTTGACATCAGCCCATCAGGCTAACTTTGTACATCTTCAATGTTACATGTTTCATACCTGTTTAGGAAGTCATTTGCATTTAGATCTAAATCAGTTTCCTATTGTCTGTTTGCAAAGGATTACAGGAGCATGTTTATCTCCATTACCTGGCCGAAGTTATGTTGGTTCTTCAGGTAGAGAAACACTGTAGCCAGATCAAAAACATATTGTTTCTGTTTGGTTTGTCCATAGAGCTTTCCCTTGTATTTTCCCGGGAAGCCTGAAAATTGACTCCAGATCTAAAATTTCTCCTGAAGCTAAAGTCAGGTTCTAGCCAATTCTACAAGTTTTCTGAGTTCTGCAAGAACTCAAGGACTTTACCTGTATAAAATGTGGCACATGACTTCTAGTCACACAAGACTAGACAATTAGGTTAGGTATCATAACCCTGTGAATCCGTCACTGGGCTATCTGTTTCCAAGAAGAACAAAAGTACCCAACAAGAAGTAAATAGGCTGCAAATGCTATATTGCACACATTATTTATAGTCAATCCCTGCACCTGCTGTCAGACACCCCAGGACACCATCAGAGAACTACTATATCTTTCAAACCTCTTCACAAAGCTCAGTTATATATGGATTGTCAAGTGGTTTAGGTCTTTGTATCTTCTCCCAGCCAAAAATCTTGTACATTCACAGTGTGGCGCAAATAATTTTCAGGTGTTTGCATAAAAACACACAAACCTCTGCAACTGCTCTGTGTTAACATTTTAATTACCTCAGTTGATACTGTACCTTAAGTAGATTAATAGGTGTGCTGATGATCTTACTTGCTATGACTTGCTAATGTGTTCACATTTCAATGTTCAGTAGCCTTCAAGGTGTCCTTGCCTTCTACTTCCATCTTGTCCATGAAGCATAACAGCAGAGAGGAGGATACCAAGTGATTTAGACCATTCTAGCTAATCCCTGAGTCTGGAAGCCATTTGGAGAGCCAATAAAATACTATGTGTTAAGGACTGCTGACTCAGGAAGAAGATGGATATGTTCTCTCAGAATCATCCAATGAACAGATGCCTATTTTCCTGAATTGTTTAGGTGGTAGTTTTCTGTTCTAGCTTGAATATCAGCATCACCTGCAGAATAATGTCTCTACACAGCAGCAATTATTTAGGATTATTTTTAAAACCAGGAGCAAACTTTTGGTCAGTGTATTAAATACAGCTGTACCCTGTGTTTCATGGTAATTCATATGAATTCAAGCACTGTTGAATTGTGCTGAGCTGTGGCAGTTTTCTGGGTTTTAAGCATTTGAAACAAGCTGCATATGTGCATAGCATGTGTTAGCCTATAGACAGGGTCACTCATTTATGTGTCTTAGCCCTTAGAAATTCAGTCACTGCTTCTCACATACACACATTGCTGTCAGGCGTTGCAAGAGCATTTTAGTAATCTAAGGAATAAATTATTGCACTGAGCCTTTGCTGGCCTTTCCTTTCAGAAGGGAGTTGAAGGAGTTGACCCTTGAAGTATTTTGTAGTCTTAGTACTAACCATAAAATAACAGATAGGAGCACTAATAGCTGAAATGGACCATGTGGTGAGCTATGCACTTAACTGTTTTGCTTTGTGTGTTCAGTGCATTATCATCAGTGGGGAAAGTGGTGCTGGAAAGACAGAAAGTGCCCATCTGATCGTCCAACATTTGACCTTCTTGGGAAAGGTATTTCTTAGCCAATCACATAAAACAATGAACAAATCCTCCCAACCCCACCCCCAATTTCCACTTCATTTAACCTTTAATACTTAAAGCTGTTCATGTGAAATGTCCCACTTGAGTTAGGGACAGGGATAATCATGCATCTGAGGGTACTGAATTAAGATATTGGAGTGTGACCCACAACAAGCCAGTCAATATTTTTTAAAGAGAAGGTGCCAGATTCCGAGTGTTCAGTGCCTGTAGTTATCTACAGTGTTTATCACATACACCGTTGTTCAGTTATACAATAATGAATGACAGGTCTTGCTATGGCTGTAATCTTAGAAACTCTTGCACACTTAAATGAGTAATGCTGTTAGTGCCAAATGATGGGGAAATCAAGCATGTAAGGTTAACCTTAGGCAGATGTGTTTAGTTTTTGATGGGTTTGGTACTCTACCTAATTATATGACACCTCAGAGGCAGAACAGTTGCAGAGAAAGAAGAATTTGTTCTTTCCTACTTGTGGGAGACTTTCTCATAAACTTGTTGGCCCTGGTCTTATAAAAGTAGAAAGGTTAACACAGCATCTAAGCCCATACAAGCATGAGAAAGGGATGCTCTGCTTCTGAAGCACGAATTGGATTCTGGGTAAGCAGTACGTTCTTTTAATGATCTTTGATCTGTATCTGTTCTGTCAAGGCCAATAACCGTGCTTTGCGTGAGAAAATTCTTCAGGTGAATCCTCTGGTTGAAGCATTTGGGAATGCCTGCACTGCCATCAATGACAACTCAAGTCGCTTTGGGAAATACCTGGAAATGATGTTTACACCCACGGGAGCTGTAATGGGGGCAAAGATTTCTGAATATCTACTTGAAAAATCAAGGGTCATAAAACAGGCTGTGTAAGTATATTGGTTGTCTGTCCTTGATATCCATTTATATGATGTTTGGATTCTGTTTAATTTCCCAAAATTATTTATTTTAAATGTGTTTGTGTCATCTGCTAAAGCAGTGATCCTTTGTACAGTGCTATGATGACAAGAATAGTCAGTTGTGTTCTTTTGGAGTGGAAGCCAGAGCTCCTCCATTCTTTAGAGAAATATTGTTGTTGGCTGGGTTTTGTGTTTCACAGTCGCTGATCCTACACCATTAAGACAAGTGGGAGATTTGCTGCCTAATTCCATGAGCTCATGATAAGAGCTTCTGCTTTTACATTGTACAAGATGCCACAAGAATAAACACGTGTGCTATAAGAGGATACTTCTTTTTTTCCAGGGGAGAGAAAAATTTCCATATATTTTATTATATCTATGCTGGCCTTTATCATCAGAAGAAACTTTCTCAATATAGACTTCCTGATAAAAAGCCTCCTAGGTAACTATCACTCATTTAACTGCTCATTGTAATTAGCTATTGATCAGCTTTTGCTTTCAATATGATGCCCTAAAAATCTCTCTTAATCCTTCTCCATCCCTTAAGGATCTTCTTTAATTCTCCCAAGCAAAGAAGAGGATGGACAATAAGGCATTACTTTATTTCTATTTGTTTACCAACTTGAACTTTTTAAAAAGGAGGAAAAAGAATTAAGCTTATTATTATGTAGACATTCTGCAATACTTTCCAATCAGAACAATCACCTTATGATTTCTTAATGCTTCAGAAAGAACCCAGAATATGTTTTGGAGTTGTGTTTTTTAATTAGTATTTGTATTTGTATTTTGGGTGCATCTGATCTGGATCTGAGGGGATGTGTGTGAAATGTTGGTTACACTATAATAGATATTAACAAATAATAAGCAAAAGTGAGTGCAACAGAAACCAAAAACTTCTTACAAATTAGCACCAAAGTTTATAATTGGAAGATATTGAAATAAATGTTCTTTTCAGTTACTGAGGTACTTGCACTGAAGTCACTGGAGGTTGTACCAGCATATCTGCTAGTATGGTCCTTTCTTTCTCCCGCTCTATTTAGATATATTGATAATGAAACTGGAAGGGTAATGCATGACATTGTTACTAAAGATTCCTATGGAAGACAATTTGAAGCGATTCAGCATTGCTTTAGAATTATAGGATTCACTGATGAGGTAAGACATCCAGTTGCTAAACCATTATTGACCTTCTTTATAAAACCCCACTCCAGTGCTGCCTGGGCACAGGCTGCCATTTGGTTTTGTGGATCCAAACCTGTGCCTCAGAATCGTATTTAGAACAGATGTGAACCACGAAAGCATAACCACACACTGGGAAGCCAAGACCAGCCTGAGGTCTCAGGTGGTACTCAGGCAAGTCCACTCACAATTCTGTATCACAGTTTTCTGTGTCAATAGGTGCTTACTTGCAATTGCAGAGCTTGGTCTCAGAGCAAGCTGCAAGCTTCAATAGTCATTCCAGTGCCCATCTTTTTCTTTCATAGCCTAAGTATGATTTATATATCTAATTGGATTCCTTAAGAGTGCTTCTTGTAATCTCTTACAGGAGGTGTATTCAGTGTACAGAATTCTGACTGGAATCTTAAATACTGGAAATATTGAGTTTGCTGCCATTTCTTCACAACACCAAACAGATAAAAGTGAGGTTCCCAACCCAGAAGCCTTGGATAATGGTAAATACATTTTTACACTGTCAGTTCTGTAAATGCAATTTGACTGTATTTGTGAGAATCTCTAACTCATGGTAGCAGTTGGGCAATGCTGGTAATTTCTACTGCATAGTCACAGTTGTGTACCTTTTTTCCCACTGTCTTTTAGCTGCTGCACTACTAAGTATTGGGTCAGAAGAACTTCAAGAGGCCTTAACCTCCCATTGTGTTGTAACACGAGGGGAAACGATTATCCGAACAAACACTGTGGACAAAGCAGCTGACGTGCGAGATGCCATGTCTAAAGCACTTTATGGCCGGCTCTTCAGCTGGATCGTAAATCGTATTAATACGCTGCTTCAGCCAGATAAAAATATATGGCAAGTTACACATCACTGAATCATGTATTTACTGTGCATATGTCTTTGATGGGTTCATCCATTTGTATATTTTTGATTTTGCAGAAAGGGTGCTGTGTTTATTTTGGCTAAGGCTTCAAAATGTCTTTCATGCTGTGATACTGAATTCTGTTTCCAGGACATTAACCCCAACATTTTCAAAGAGCTGAGTGGAATTTAGCTACGGAAATCAATGGAAATTGGGTGGTTGAAGTGCTGTACAGCTCTTGAAAAAGATGGTTCCTATGTACTGAACACTAAAATCATATCAAGGGCTGGTAAATAATTGGAGTACACTGTAAAACTTTAGTATGTATTCACATTCTTTACAGTCCTTTTGCTTTTGTAAGCTAATAATAAGCACAGATCTTGGATTATTATTGTGCTGCTACTTGAGATGTAAGTGATGATTTTTTTTATTTTTCATAATTACAGAGATGTTCACATAGTGCATCATTATGATGCTCATATCCTTCATTTCCAGGTACTGATATGGCTCCTTTCAGGCAGCTGTAGAGATTTTTAGAAACAAGAAAACCCCTTAGGTAAATGTGAAAATGCCTCTGAGCTGAGATCTCTACTTGGCACTTCACTGTATCATACAGAGTACTGGCAGTGTAGTGGGGACTGTGGTCTGAGTATACTTGAGCTAGCACGTGGGCTCCTACAGGCCAGCTTGTAGCAGCAGCAGACTTGGTAATGACCCTTCTGACTGAGTGTAGCAGAAAGCTTGACACGTTTTCTCTGCCTGGAGGAGCAGGCAGTAGATTTTATTTGGAACCTGCCTATTGAAGCCGCTTGTTTTAGTATGGCTGCTAAGTGTCTATTTCTGTGATTCTCCTGCTGACTTTGTGGAAATTTGCAAGAAGCAAGTGGAAAACAAAAGTGTTAACGATGCTGAACAAATCCACAAATGGTCTTAGGTTCAAACACACTTTTCCTCCTCTGTTTTTTCAGCAGATTGAATCAATTACCAGATTGAATTCATTACCATGTTTGTTTTAAGTTGGTGTTGCCCATGATGAATTTTGTTTGTATTTTCACATGCAGCAATGCTGAAAATGGGATGAATGTTGGGATACTAGACATATTTGGATTTGAGAACTTCGCAAGGAATTCCTTTGAACAGCTGTGCATAAACATTGCTAATGAACAGATCCAGTTTTATTTCAATCAACATATCTTTGCCCTTGAGCAGGTAACTTCAGCTCTGATGAGTTCTAGTTCAATCAGCTGTCCTGAACCATAGATCATATTCAGAAGTACATTATAAACAATAAAGTGGGTATGCGATTTAAATGCAAGATAGTGACATCTTTCAGTTGAAGTTTTGTACGTAATGTTGTTGGGGCCTACAGAGTATTGCTGTGTGTCATAAATGTCCTAATGATGACGTTGCTTTTACTGGTTCAGTATTAAAACTCTGCTGGTGACTTCATAGATGGAATATCAGAGCGAGGGAATTGATGCTACTACAGTGGAGTATGAGGACAACCGTCCACTTCTAGATATGTTCCTCCAGAAACCCATGGGTCTCCTGTCTCTGCTAGATGAAGAAAGTCGATTTCCTCAGGCAACAGACCTGACTTTAGTTGGTATGTGCAAACAAAAATTCTGGGAAATAACAAGTGTATTTTGAGAGGGCAGAATGACATCTTTACTCAAGTTCTACTAGCCTAGTTGTCCTGCTGAGGCCGTGCCATTTCATTTGATGTTTTAAGTGTATTTTTCATTGCGCTTCATCATATATCTGCTTATGTGTTTTCTGTTCTTTCTATATTGCAAAAGTTACTTTATATATCAGGTGTCAAGGGCTTATTGTCTTTCCAGTGTTACAAGGAAATAACCTGTGTCACGTCCCTGTATGTGAGGTACATCAAGCACCATTTATCCCCCATTTACTGAAGGGAAGGCTGAAACATAGTAGAATCTTGTGTCTAGGACCACCCTGTGAGCAGCATTAGTGTTGAGAGTAAAATTTAGATCTCCCAGGCTCCTAGGCCCATGTTTATCCAATTAGAAATACTGCTTCACTCCAGATTATCTCATCATAAATAGAAAGTGTGTGTTATTTCTGGTTTGCCATCTGGCTGAATATTTCGCTTCCTTCATGCATATTTTACATATATTTTAACAAATCTTGGTGCCAACTTTAAAATGTGCAGTGCATGCCATGTTTAAAACTGTTGTCTTGCTTTTATTTACTAGAGCTGCACATGAAACAGAGAGTTCCAGTTCCTTCAACAGAATGTACAGAAGTGACTCAAACTGTTAGTCAGAGAAAAATAACAGCTGCCTGTTAAATTGCACGATATATGTGCAGGAACTTTCACTTCTGTTAGGCCGAGTTGAAACTTGAGTTTCAAGTCACAGATAGAATGAATGCTATGGTTTCTTTCCAGTTGTCATTAGTGTACTAGGGCTGTGAGCCTCCCTGTGGGTCCTATAAATCACTTAATGCTGAATATGGAACTTAACTTTCACTGAGGCACTTTCTTTGGTCCAGTGGTGATGGGTCTTACTGCTGATCTGTACATAGTACAGCAGGATCACTTAAGGAGACAGCGAAGTGGGATATTTTGCCCTTTCCAGATGTGCCATACAATTCCACCAAAATTCCAAATTGAGTTCTTTTGCCTTTAAATACAAGCTTGATTAAACTTTAATAGAAAGGAAAACCTAACACAAAATTCTAATGGATTCTAATGTTCGAAAAAAAACAGCAGTAATTTCATTACAGAATATTAAAGAGCTTACAAAGTATCACAGGGCATAAAAGCCATTTTTCTTAGAAAGTGGTGTTTCTTTTTCTGTCAGCTCTTTAGAGGTAGTCATGGGAAACAGAAAGCCTCTTTAGAAGAGGTTTTAGATAGAAGCCTCTTTTTCTGCAGAAGACCAAAGGTAAATGAGGGATAGTCCCAGCCTGAAGACAATAACATATACTGAAAACATGATACACAAAGCTAAATGAATGGTAAAAGGAAGATAGGGAAAATACAAATAACAGGCATTTAGGCAAGTGAGATATATGCACAGCTTTGGAAGTACCTTGAATTAAGTCCACCCCAAACCCTGTATGTACAAATAAGCAAATTTGTAGCAAAATATGAGAAGGCATCACACCTTCTCATGGGCCACTCTTATTTGATCATTTTCATGCACAAAACTATCCGCAAACAGTGGGATTTGAAAGACAGTCTTGCTGGGCTGGTTTAGAGTAAGCTGTTCCATTCAGAAGTGGCAGCTTGGAAGCAAACACAGAGAAGGTGGCACACAGCTATTTCTGAGCAATCTGGTAATATATGTGCTTATTGTAGTTCTGGCTTCTTGAGCAGTAGGGTGTCCCTGATTAGGATGACAGTCACTCTAAGTCACTTATATCAATCTCTCTTCTCAATATCTAGATAAATTTGAAGATAACTTGCGATGCAAATACTTCTGGAGACCAAAAGGAGTAGAACTGTCATTTGGTATTCAGCACTATGCTGGAAAGGTAAGGTACTGTCATTTTTATTTAGTTCACATAACAGTGGTATGGTCATTATTTGTTTTATAAAGTTTATGGGAACCTAGAATCTATGATAAACTTTCCATGTGTAGTAGTCCATTTTAGAGCCTGTCTTTAGGGCTCGTTCACAGATTGTGTAGACAGTAACCACCTTTTATTCTAAAAGAAATCTGTCACCAGAAACAACATTACTACAATCATTTCCAAGGAGCAACTCTCTGGAGCCAGAACAGGCCAGGCAATTGTTAACATCATGTGAATGCCACAGTAGTTCTGTGTGTGAGCATATATAAGTATATGGATAAAATGCAGCATCTGTAGTAGAACTTAAAATCCTCTAGAGAGCATTGGAAAGACGAGAGCTAGCTACCACAGGTATTTTCTTGTACTTTGCAGCACCTAACTTAGATTGTTCTCAGCAGTTCACGTATTATTTTATATGGGGAATAGTGGTACAATTATTTCACGTAACATGAGCTTTGCTTGTGATTTCAGGTACAAATCCCTGTTTATAAACAAAACCAGAATGAAATAGCCATGTTTTATATAGTTATCAATGAAGTCTCAGCTCTGGCTCATTATACTACTCTAAAATTTTAAGATATGTTCTAGTAAATTTTGTCCAGCTTTCTGGCTTGTTAAGTATAACTGTAGAATTTCACAAAGGTTTAGTAAATTCTTTGTACCCAAATGGCAAAGTCATAAAAAGATACTGGCCTGTTCTCTGTTGCAGGAGAATGTTCAGTTTCTGTGTCAAGTAATGGACTACAGTGGAATTAGGCTAGAAAGGAATACTGCTAATGATAAAAAAAATCAGGTCAAAAAATTACTGCAATTTAAAACAAAATAAATAAAAAGTTAAGCAAAATTAACTGATTCTTATATGAATACAAATACCCAGGTACTAATTTCTAATAAAACCAATTAAAATAATTGAAATGGCCTAATGTTTTGTTTTCCTACTGTATGGGGTCTATGTGGCAAGGTTTTGATAGCAGG
>NW_010271437.1:0-7875 GCF_000690775.1 Eurypyga helias
GTCACTCCCGACCACGAGCCCCCCTCCCTGTAAGGGTGTACCAGCCCGGTTCTGAGCTCAGATCGTTGGGTCTCCTCCCAGCCAACGTCCTCCCGCCCCCTCCGCTACCTTCCCCGGGGCGGGGGAGATGCAAGGGGCTGTGGCCAGGACGGCTGGGGTTCAGCGGATGCGCTGAAATACCCGCGGAGGTTGGCAGGACTGTGGCAGCTCAGATGGGTCACGTGGCACTCGAAGGGGAAGGTCCGTTCTGCCTCAGCCGCGATGAGGTTTGGTCCAGGGTTGACTTCCAGCCCCTGCCATTCCGTGAATCTGTGTGTCTGTCACCACCTGACAGGCAGCTTTTCCGTAGGGCAGGGAACACTTGGCTGTAGAAAATCGGCACCAACACACACCTGCTGTTTTCAGCCTGCAGAGACCCGGCACTCCGTAGCTGAAGCAGGACAGCTTTGCCGTGGCTTGCTGTGCCGGGAGCAGGCTCCTGGGCTGCTTGCAGCACGTCTCACCGGGAACAAAGCAGCCGGGATTGCGGCCTGGGGGTCTGGCTCGTGTCTCCCTGAGCTCGCTGGCCCCAGCTCTGGGCTCCAGCTCATGCCACGGGATTGCCCTGCTGGCTTAGGGATAAGCACGGCTGTCCCAGGGCTGGGGAGGTGGCCGTGTCCCAGGGCTGGGGAGGTGGCCATGTCAGTGCCCTGGAGCACAGCCAACTCTTGCTTCCAGTGCTTGGCTATTCCTTGCTTCCTTCTCAGATCCGGGAGCTGGTTCCTGAGTCCCAGGCCTACATGGATCTCTTGGCCTTTGAACGCAAACTAGACCAGACCATTATGCGGAAGCGTGTGGACATCCAGGAAGCGCTGAAGAGGCCCATGAAGGTACGTCACAAAAAAGCTGTAGATTGAGCTGGGGAGGATTAATCCTGGTGTTAAACAGTGGAATGGGAGTTCCAGTCAAAGCCCTGTTAACGGGGATGTTTTCAAGCGGGTCAGAAAAAGCTCCTCAGAATAAGTAGCCAGGCAGCAGCATGTGTGGAGAAGGGGTGGAGAAAATTCGGTGGCTCTTGGCAGCTCCAGCTTCTGGAAGCCTTTAATGAGGGGAATAACAGCTTCTGGGTAGATAAACACTGGTTTTGGAACTTTGTACTGGAATGATTAAAAAAGACAGTAAGAGATTTGGGGGGTGCTGATGTACTGAGTCTCCTGTTGGAACTCAGTCAGAAGCTAAACCTGTGGGATAACGGAGCGTCCGATTGGAATAGTTACAGAAAATCTGTTAAAGATCCCTTGGAAGTGTAGACATTCCCAGAGTCCATCAAAGGGTGATGTGTGTAAGGAGAAACGGATGGCACGTCTGGCCATTCCCAGGAGAGAGGTCCAGCACTTCACTGTCCACAATATCCTGCTGCAGTGGCCTTTTCCTGGTTTTTCTGAGTCTGTTCAACTGGATCATGGAAAAGTTTAGGTAGGAGGAAACTGGGAGTCACCCAGTGCAACCTCCTGCTCGGAACAGGGTTGTCAAAGCCTCGCTGCATTTTGGAAATCTCGAAGGGTGGCGGTTGCACAGCCTCCTCAGGCGACCTGTTCCGTGTTCACATTGTGGGGAGTTTCTTTTTGTGTCCTACTTAAGTTCCTGCGACCGCACCGAGTGTTCACGCTGTTACCCCGTCCTGGGCAGAGCTTTGCAGCTCCATGTCTGCCGTGGAGCCAAGCTGCTACTCTCTCCGTGCCAGCATAACGGGCGTCAGCCCAGCCAGGATCTGGGTTCCGTTCTGTTTGTCACTCTGCAGGTCTCTGATGAGACGTGGAGGGTTGTGCCTCAGAGCCTCTTCCAGTGACACATGTGGAAGGAAAAGAATTGGGAAAAACCAGCTCCATGAAGAAACCTATTTTATGGACGGGAGCTGCAGTGAGGGTGACCGGAGCCCGCTGCAGTCAGCGTTGGCACAGCAGGCTGGCCTCTCGGAGGGGATGGTTTGTCGTGGCTGCTTAATGTGGGTAGAACCACCCTTGGGAACCCGCTGGAATTTGGCCGTGTTGAAGAGCGACTGAGGGCTCAGCCTTGCATGCGTAAACCCGCAGGAAGACGTTTGTTGGGCGGCAAAGTCCTTCGCCCGGGGTCGGACGGTCCCCAGGGTCCCCGCCTGCCGCTGGCACTGGGGAAGGGCAGAGGGGGCCCAACGCTCCGCACAAACCGCAGGCACGAAACTTGGCTTCTCTCTGGGGCTCAGCACGCGTGTTTCGAGTCTCGGTTTCTGAGCTGAACGGCTAAAGCCATGTTTCTCAAATTCAGGTCGAGACTTCGTGTGCAGCAGCTGTGAGGCACGACTGTCAAAAGAGGGCGAAGCGTAGGTCGCTTTGGGTCGCTGCGATGTGTTCTCACCTTATCGCCCTCACGGCTTTGGTAATGGCAGTAACAGTGGCCTCTGCAGTTCCAGCTCTTACCCACCTGCTTGTGACTCTGAACTGCTCTTCCTAGGGCAGCGGTTCCCAGCCTGGGCAGCAGGTACATCGGTCTGAGTTGGTGCCCATCTGTGGGGGTGTGCGGGAGCGCCCGGGGTCACCAGTCGCAGTCGTCACGCTGGTTGCTGTGACTGAGCTGTAGCAGAAACAGGCTTTGGGACGGCAGCGTCATGGTCTGGCAGTGCCCAGGCTGGTTTCCTCTGCCTGAAGACTCATTATTCTGGAGGGATCGCAGTGGAAAACACCCGACGGGAGATAGTGTGTAACATGTGGCCTCCGGGCCCCGCGGGGCTCTGGGAACGGCTGGCGGCTGCAGGGCCGCTCAAGAGGGGAGGAATCCCTGGGCGCGAGGCGGGTGGAGGGGGCAGCAGCCGGCTCACATCCCTGGGCAGCTGCCTCCCAGCCACCAGCCTTGCCACTCTGGAAGTCTCCGGTCTCCTTCTGCCTGTTGGGTCTCGGGCGTCCGCTCCTCCCCGGCCAGTCCTGCGATGCTGTTCCGCATCTGCTGCGGGAGCCTGGCATTGCTCAGCCGCAGGGCAGCATTCCCTGGGCGCCACTTGCCTGAGCCTCCTTGCTCTCAGTTATGGAAGAGCCACCTGCTCAGAATTCCAGAAAGGCCTTTCTAGGAGGGGTTGGGCGGACAGGGCTGTTGACTGCAGCGTGGCTGGAGGTGTGCCTGGAGCAAGCTCCGCAGCCTGGAGCGCAGGGGAAGCACGTGGCTGCACTCCAGACGCGTAGGTGTCATCCAAGAGGAGCGCGTTACTGGGAAGCTGGGCAGGCGGGGCCAGGGTGGGCCTTGGGAGGGGGATTTCTTTGGCCAAGTGTAGACATGTCCGTTGTGTTCATTGAGGGGTAGGCTCCGGCCCTTCATAGCTGAGGAGCATGGTCAGTGCAGGCAGGGGCATTCTGGGCACAGCAATTCCCACACGGAAGTAGACATTTCAAAGAATAGGGATAAATCAAGACCTGGAAAGTGCCTGTTTCTCTCTGCTGTCTAAACCTGGGGTAATCCCCCAGTTGTGGACGTAAACGGGATTTTAAGGCTGTGATTATTTTCATCCCAGGGCTCGAATCAGGGCAGGTCATGGCCCATCCACAAACAAGGCTCCTGCTCCAAGCCCTGGCACCACCGGCAGTAGTTTGGTCCCACCCAAGCCGGAGGCTGTTATCCAGGGACTGTCACTCTCTCCCAGTGACTGGAGTGGAGCCCAGACTCCACCTGACCTGCGTGGAGTTGCAGCTTCTCAAACTAAACAACCTGCTCCCAGCCTCTCCGTGTTTAGGTTCGAAACAGAGTAGTGGTGTCTGAATGCTGTGCCCCTGGGTTTTATGAATGGACATTTCCCCACTTCCAGGTGTTAAGAGGGGTGAGGAATTGCTGTCGGGTTGTTGGCAGAAGGGAGTTGCACTCTTGCCTGAACATGGCGGTGGCTGCGGGACCCTTCTCCCTCTCGGGCAGGACGGGGTGTGCCAGCTCAGGTGTGCTGAGAGACTCCCACCTCTTCCATGAACCGCGTTCCAAACCCCGACCGTCCCAGGGACTTGCCTGGGGGCAGGGGAACAGGTCGTTTGTGTCCCACTCTGACCCAGCTGTCGCTGAGCTCTGGGAATGCTCAGGTCACTCAGCAAGTGCAGTAGGTGGCGTTTTCCTTGAGCAAAGGATTTTGTTCCTTCTCAGGGGTGTTTTGGAGAAAGGGGGGATTGTAACTGGGAGCAGTGGCAGCTCTGTCACTCTTCAGCTGCTGTGGAGCTCCCTCTCACGCTGAGGTCTGCGGCACATGGGCAGTCGCTCCTTTCTCCGTGACTGTCACGCTGGTCTCGGTGCTGGCTCAGTGCGAGGAATTTCTGCTCCGAAATAGCTGTCAGTTGGTTTGAGGTGGCATTAAAGATGAGGGTTGTGATTGTGATAACAACAGGCTGTACATCGTGTGACAGGGAAAAGGTCTGAGTGGGTCAGTGAGCAGAATTCCAGTAGTGACAGGGAAGCTGTTGGGCTGCTGCAGACGTCTCCGCATCAGGGAGGAAGCACAGATTTCATTTTTGAACTTGTATCTTCCTGGGTTCTGAACAGCACGACAGGACCCAGAGACCTGGGCTGGCCATGGCAGCCACCTCAGTGACCCCAGGGCCCGGTCACTGCACGTCCAGCCCTTACCCAGCACGGCCCAGCCCTCACTAACCCGTGTCCCTAAGCACCTGGTCCACACGGCTCCTAAACCCCCCTGGGATGGTGACCCCCCACCCGGGCAGCCCCTTCCCGTGGTTACAGCCTGTGCCGCGCAGGGCATGGAACTGGACAGTAGAGACTCTTCTGGCTTGAAAAGCTGCAGGTTCCCCGTCAGCGTCGTGAGCGAGGTCTGGGGACGGCCGTGGCTCCCTGGGCTCTGTGCAGCACATGCCACATCCTTTTCCCTTGGAAAAGCTGGAATTGACGGCTTTGTGACATAACTTTATAGCGTCTGCTTTTTGCATCGTGGGGTGCGGAGAACATGGACACCCACCTCCTTCTTTAGGTCAGCCCCTATTATAAATGTCTCTGAGGTTCTTTAAAGGTTTCTTTTCCTAGGTCGGAACTCCAGTCCTCCCTGTCACCGTGCAGATCAGGGCGCCCGGGCTCTTCCCACCCGCAGGTTACAGCTCCGTTCTCCCTGGGAGGATACAGTGCACAGCGACCAACAAGCTGCTCTGGCCGGCTTGACGGACTGTTGTGTGGGCCAGTCTCCATCTTCACACTCTGAAACATCCCATTGACTTCTGGGAGAGTTTCTGTTGCTGAGGTTGTTAGGGTTTCTGTTGCTGAGGTTTTTAGAGAACTGGCTGTGGGTGGTGTCCACGTGGTCAGTGTTGAACTCGGTCAGCCTTGGGTGGCTCCTGCTGGCACTTGCGTGTTCTCCACATTTCCCTGCCTTGGGTTGGCCATTTCCAAGCTCTTGTCCATCTCCCGTTGTCATGAGTTACCTGACTGAGGTTTCTTCTGCACCTTCTGACACCTCCTTGCCACTGCCCTGGGGCAGCGATGCCTCTGCATCCCAGCTCTGACACAGACCCTCTGCTCCATTGGCTTCTTCCGTAACGCTCCGACTGCACACTCGTTACCAGTGCTCGTTCTCCGTCTCCCCATTTCCTGTCTCCCTGCTGCTTTGCTTTGCACTGTTATTCTTCCTTCCCACCAAGTTTCTGCGAGAACACGGAACAGTTCCTCTGTCTGCAGAGACAGCAGCGCAGGTTTCAACCTCTCCTGAGCGTTCCACGCGAGGCTGTGGTGCCGCGGTCCATGGGGATCGCTCCGTAACTGCGCACAGGGAGTGCTCAGCACGGAGCTGCTGGAGGGGCCGGCAGCCAGGCTCCCTCCACCCGCCCAGCAGCAGACGCTCTGCCGATAACTCCGTTCGTTAGCCTGAAATCCCAGCTTCCCTGGAGTGTCCCGCAGGGATCCTGTCCTGCCCAGAGTTCACGAGGGAACTTCAGCCGCAGCTGTGGCCGGAGGTTTGTCCTGGGGCCGCCTTGGGCAGGCTGCGGAGCGGAGCGTGGCCGGCGTGACGCTGTCTCTCGTGGAGCTGAGCGCCTGGCGAGGGATGAAGCACCGCGCTGTCCTCCACTCCGGGCTCACAGCAAGCGGGAGCTGCAGCCTGTTTGCTGAAGGTCAGGCAGCAGCGGGGGTACCTGGGGGGTGAGCAGGCTGTGTGTGGTGCGCGGTGACGGCGCAGAGGTGCGCCCGGCGTGACTCCCAGCACGAGCTGGGTTTGGCTGCCGCTTACGGAGCAGAACTGCTGCAGCTCTGACAGGCATCATGTAGCCAGAGGTTTGTGGCTGGTCTCAGCAATCCAGCCTGCGTCTGGAGGGGAAGGGCATCAGATCCTGCTTTTCTTACAGTGATTTCTGGGATATCCACTCTAGGAGTGCAGGACGGTGCGCCCTCCACTCTGTCTCCCTTGCCACGGAGCTGGCGTGCTGCTGGCCAGCAGTGCCGGAAGGAGGTTCCCACTCAGCTCCTCCATGTGTTTTCGTGGACATGACCAAATCTTGACTTCTAGTGTAACCTGGTGCAACTGTGCTAAACACGCAGAGTTACTAAGTGTGTAACTGTCACCTCTCCCATGGCTTCCTTGGGTCTCGGGCCTAACCTGGGCACGTGCTTTCCTTTTCTCTGTTTGTGTAACAGCAAAAGCGGAAACTGAGGCTTTACATCTCCAACACATTCAATCCTGCAAAATCTGATGCTGACGACTCCGATGGCAGCATTGCCTCCTGGGAGCTGCGAGTGGAGGGGAAGCTCCTGGATGACGTATGACTTACCTGCACTTCTGTGGGCTGGCCAGGGTGTAGAGATTGTCCTGTGGGGGGGTGGACTTCACTGGGGACGTCAACCCCGACGCCTCTGAACAGCAGCGTTGGGCTGTTGCTGCTGCAAGGTGCCGTGTCCAGCTGGAGAGAGGGATAAGGCCAGAGTGGGAGTGTTGGGGGAGTGGGCAGCAGGAAATGGAGCAGACTTCAGGACAGGACAGGTAGGAGGGGATGGAGAGAACAGAGCTGAGCTCAGAGGAGCCGTGGTATGTCAGGCCCACAGCCGGCATTGCACCCAGGAAGGGTAGGGTACCAAGAGAAGGGAGAGTTCGTGTTCTTGGGTGGACAAGAGGGTGTATGGATGGTCAGAGCAGGGATGGAAGAAAGGGTTTGTCATTCTGAACTCCTCTGAACCCTCAGGGATGGATTTAGCTTTCCTTAGGGAAGGCTGGACTTCCCTGCTAAAGCCGTCACCTCTTGGAATCGACTTCACAAGCCGAGCACTGGGTGGGCTGAGCAGCTGGAGACCATCCGCATACGGAGAGGGAGGGGAATGTCCGTCTGGGGACAACTGTACGTGCGCCAGGATCAGAATCATGCTGGAGGACAAAGCGGTGCCAAACTGCAACATCTGGAAATGGGAGTTAGGCAAATCCAGTTTACACTTTGAGCACATATTGCAATGAGAGGTTCTTCCCTGGCACAAAATAACCTCTCACTGGGAAATTTTAAATCCACGGTGGATGTATTTGTGAGCCATTATCTGTGTGAAGTAAGGGATGAGTTGAAATCCTCTGGGCTGTATTCTGTGGGAAGTCAGATCACGTGGTCAGTCTCTTCCCAGTATGGGCTGTGCCATAACCAGCAAAGACTGAGAAGTAAATGGAGAGGCAAAACCTACAAGGAAATACTTGTACTTATTGTGGGATAAGCTGTAAAACTTACTGTCACTGGGTAGATCGGACCAAGAAATCAGCATTCATCAACCCCCCTGGGCTGTTAAAATGAAGGTGTACAGGGACCTTAGGGTCATGGAACAGTTTGGGTTGGGAGGGACCCCAAAGCCCCCCCGCCCCACCCCCTGCCACAGGCAGGGACACCTTCCCCAGCCCAGGGGGCTCCCAGCCTCCTCCCGCCC
>NW_010271437.1:8087-12271 GCF_000690775.1 Eurypyga helias
CCGGATCTTCCCTTCTTCAGGCTGACCCCCCCCGAGTTGGTTTGGTGGCTCCCCTGGGGCAGCTCCCACAGGTCCCGCGGTCACCGTCCTTTACAGCAGCAGTGAGAGTCAGGAAACTCTTCCCGTATGTGTGCGCCGTTCCCCGCTGCTGGGGTTTTGTCTCAAAACTCGCTTCGACTGACGCTGCTTGTTGATACGGGAATCGTTCAGGGGAAGGGGAAGCCTGAGCAGGGTCGGGGAGCACAGCCCAGTGTTGGGAGCCGTAACCCTTTCTGCTTCTCCTGGTTGTACAGCTCAGCAAACAGAAGCGCAAGTTTTCGTCCTTTTTTAAGAGTTTGGTCATTGAACTGGACAAAGATCTCTACGGGCCTGACAACCACCTCGTGGAGGTAAGCGGGTCGTGCAGCCCGTGCCTGCTGCCCTGGCACTAGCAGAGAGCAGCAGCGTGCCCGCGCTCCGTGCTGCGGCACCTCGCCGTCAGGCGCGCAGTTAGGGTGTTCGCAGCGCCTGCAGGGTGTGTGCTGAACCCCAGTTGTAGGGGCAGAGCAAGGGATGAGGAGGGTGGGGGAGTTCGTTGTGTGGTCTTTGGGGTTTTTAATCGAAGACCCTCAGAAGGCTGGTCCTGCCTTCTTCCCGCCTGGTGTGCGGTGCAGCACGCGCCTCCACGGACACCAGCGGAAAGACTGACTCTTCCTGCTTTCCTGTTGGCAGTGGCACAGGACTCCCACGACCCAGGAGACGGATGGCTTCCAGGTGAAGAGACCGGGGGACGTCAGCGTGCGGTGCACCCTACTGCTCATGCTGGACTACCAGGTCAGCGCACTGCTTTGGGGGAGGGTACAGGCACGGGGTCGCGGTGCAGCCCAGCAAACGCATCCTGTCACGTGCATCAAACCCCAATACCCGTCTCAGTGTCGCATCGTCGGGGAGGTTGGAATGACACCAAACTGGCAGATGAGCTAACATGTGAAGGGGACACCTGCAGGTAGAAGGTGCATTTCCACCTCAGGCTTCTTAGAGAATAGTTGAGCGACGCGTGGTCCTACACAGACACTCAAAGGGGTGGCTGTCGCTAGTGCTGCTTGAGCTAGCTCCGTCACCTTCCTGGCACTGAGGGCAGGCTGACAGCCCCACAGTTCCCCAGATCCTCCTTCCAGCCCTTCTTGGGGAAGGGGTCATGTTGTCTAAATCTGTTCCCTGATCCCAGTCACAGGAACCAAAAGCCCAGTCGGCGGTGCGTAGGTTATTCCACCTTGGGGCAGAATGTGAGAGAGGTTCCTGGACCTGCCCCAACGTTTTAAAGCTGCAGTAAGGTCAAGCCGCTCCCAACCCCCTTCTTTTCAGCTTTGGGTGTGCACTGCCATGGTCTCCGTTCCCCGGGCAGAAACGATGTGCCGTTGTGGAACTGATGTGACAAACCATCCCTGAAAGAAACGCTGCTGTCCGAAGGCAGCCGATCGCTCCGCACTGCTGAGGGGGGCCGGCGTCTCCCTTTTCAGTGCCAGATCAGTCCCAGATACATTTTGACTGTGTAACTTGGGGAACTCACTCTCAACCACTCTCTTCCCCGTGGAAGTGGCATTCTGCTGTTCCCTCTCCATGCAGAGAGCATATGTCCCCACTGAAGATGCGCCGGTTTATGTTAACAGAGAGAAAACGTCATTAATTTTAGGGACCGTCTGAGCCAACTGAAATGCTGATACAGGCAGTGAGAACTGTTATTGTTAAGACAGTGTAATGATGTTTGTTGTGGTCCCCGTTATTGTGAATCTGTGCTTTAACCCAGGCGTTCTCTTGTCCCTAAGCCCGGATTAGTTAGGAGCTGGCTGTGGGTGACCGGCAGCCAGCAAAATAATCCCCCTAATAACGTGGCTGATGTTGCACTTGGAGAAGCATCACATTCCGGAGTATCCAGGGGATGTGCTTTTCTGGAGATGCAGAGCAGGGTAGTCGCGTTCTCTCGCGCAGGTCAGATGCTCCTCTGGCCGCCGTGGCCGGGCGCGTTTGCCGGTGTGTGCAGATGAGTGGGAACGCGCCTGGGTGGGAGACTTGCAGGCATGGCCTTGGTCTGAGGCGGCTGAGCAGCTGTTCGCAGCAGCAGCAGCATCACACTGCTCTCATTCTCTGTGGTTAACTGCCAGCAGGTCAGGGGAAGGACCGTCTGCTTTCTTCTCTACTCCCTGAAGTCCTTCCTGAGTCTGCCTGCAGTTGTCACTGTCCGAGGCATGTGACACAGGTAGCATCCACAGCACATGCAGCGTCCCTCTTTATCCTCAAGGCCTGGGCAGTTCCCAGATCAGCAGCGGTGGGAATGTCTGAGGCACGGGTACTGTTGTGGGGTGCTCCTGAGGAGAGTCCCCTGGGAGTGATCATAGCTGCGTATCCATCTGCTTTCCCTCTACTGCCATCTCCATCCCCTCTGTTACAGCCTCCACAGTTTAAACTGGACCCACGATTAGCTCGTTTGCTGGGAATACACACCCAGACCCGATCCGCCATCATCCAGGCACTCTGGCAGTACATCAAAACGAACAAGCTGCAGGACTCCCATGACAAGGAATACATCAACTGCGACAAGTACTTCCAGCAGGTAATTCCCCTTTGGACACAGCGGTCCTTGCAATGCGAGCCGCGATGTCCCGCCCCGGATTTGGGTGGGTGAAGTTACGGATGTTGCCTTCCCTCAGGGATGTGCGGTAGGGACAGTATGGGGTGGCTTTCAGCACTCCCAGCTGATCCAGGACGCAGCCTCCCCATGTGCCAGCACGTCAGAAAAGCACACCGGGATGTGCAGCGCTCCCACAGGAGCGGGGCCCTTCCCGAGAAGGAGGGTTTTCTCTCAGCTTCACCGTGTTGGTTACAGGGGTTTTTCTCCTGATGTGTCATTTGTACTAAGCAACAGGAAATAATCTGCTGATGGTGACCGCCGAATCCTATGCAGACTCCCAGCAGTCCCTTCTGCTGGGTTTGCTTCCCTTCTCTTTGACGGGCAGAAGGCATGGGCATACCTTTAGAAAAACTATTTTTGTAAATCTGCTTCAGACGCTGAACTCGTCTCAGTGACACGCGTGATGTTTCAAAGCGTCACGTTAAGGCTGTTCGCAGTTGACCCTGTGTCGATGCGGTGCAGCGGTTCACACCGCCGTGGGGCGAGCGGGACGGCGTTCTCACTTCCGTTCATTCGCATTCCAGCTTCACAACTGGCTAGAATCAGGACTTGCTGGAGCCCCCTGCTCCTCCTGTGTCTCATCGGAGCCCTGTTAGCTCCTGAGTCTCCTCTGTGGTAGGGCCCCCAGGAACACCATCAGCCCTGGCAACTGTTCTTCCCATCCGTTCACACCGCCGTGGGGCGAGCGGGACGGCGTTCTCACTTCCGTTCATTCGCATTCCAGCTTCACAACTGGCTAGAATCAGGACTTGCTGGAGCCCCCTGCTCCTCCTGTGTCTCATCGGAGCCCTGTTAGCTCCTGAGTCTCCTCTGTGGTAGGGCCCCCAGGAACACCATCAGCCCTGGCAACTGTTCTTCCCATCCTCGCATTAGTCCGATGCGAGGGTTGAGAAGCAGCGGGATCCTTTCCTAGAAGTCTGAACCCCACTCCCTGCAAGAGCCGGCTGATGTGGAGTCACTTCCATGGGAACGCGGTGCTTGTGCAGATTGACCTGATCAGTGGGATCGATGCGAGTGTTCCCGTTTTCTCTAGATCTCTGGCAAAACTGCCCTGAGTGGCTCCTCGTGCGTTCGGAACTGACAGTAGTACTTCGGAAATTAGTCTGTTAAATCAAATGAAGCATTTGAGGATGAGTATTGTTGGGTTACCCCTCTAAGGATGAGCAGTGGGTTAGGAATGCCTTCCAGCCTGACGATCTTTCCGTGGACCAGACACTTGTAGGCGTGTAAGTGGTGGAAAAAATCCGGGTCATAGCTGGAGGTGCGCGGGTCTCGAGGGGAGCAGAACGCAACCCACCGCTGTCGCTGGCGTTCCCTTTCAGGTACCCGTCTCAGCCCGTGTGCCAGCTTTTCTGACCGCACTGCTGCGCTTGTGGTCGTATCTAGTAGCACAGTACAGCCGGAAAAGGGGTCCCCAGACGAGACACCCCACACCCCAGAGTCACCACAGCCGTACAGGCGATCAGAGCCAGTGGTTCTTGACTCCAGTTAAGTGTAATATGAGAAGCTGTAGGGA
>NW_010271437.1:12319-12542 GCF_000690775.1 Eurypyga helias
TCCTCTCACCATGGGGTGTCCTTGCTCCCTTCTCCCTTAAAGCTCTCAGCTCTTGGGCATCACATTAGGAGTTGGACATGGACATGGGTGTTGAGCCAGTGGTGACAGTGGCGGATGGAGCTGGTGTGCCGAGACTGGGGGTGGGAATTCCCAGCATCACGTTAGGAGCTGGACGTCGGTGTTGAGCTGACAGCGGTGGATCATAGAATCATGGAATAGTTTG
>NW_010271438.1:0-24296 GCF_000690775.1 Eurypyga helias
GATCACGCTCTCTCTGGCTTATCAGGAGTGGCATTTCATGTGTACCCGCAAATCCATATTTTGACTTTTAAAACTCCCTAGTCATGGAGATGTAGTATAAATCTCATAAGGAAACACTAGAAAGCCTGTACTGTTGTGGTTTAACCCAAGTGAGCAACTAAGCACCACACAACTGCTCGCTCACCTGTCTTGTCCCCCAGTAGAATGGGGGAGAGAATTGGAGGAAAATGGTGAGAAAACTTGTGAGTTAAGAACAGCTTAATATTTGAACATAAATAAATACTGATACAACCACTATTAATGCTAATAATATGTAATGAAAAGGAAAATAGCAACAAAAAAAAAGCACTCACTGCCTGCTGACTGATGCCCAGCCAGTCCCTGAGCAGCAATCCCCCCTGGCCAACTCTCCACAGTTTATATACTGAGCATGATGTTTTATGGCATGGAATATCCCTTTGGTCTGTTTAGGTCAGCTGTCTTGGCTGTCTCCTCCCAGATTCTTGTGGAGCAGTACGAGTTCCTGGCTTAATGTAAACATTGCTTGGCAACAACTAAATGATCAGTGTTGTCCACATTCTTCTCAGCATAAATCCAAAACATAGCCTCCTGTTCACAATATGAAGAAAATTACCTCCATCCTTATCAAAACCAGCACAACTTCAAATAGCAGTGTGTCTTGGAGAATACCAAAATCACAAACTTGCGTTCTGACAAAACCACAGCTTTTTGTACATGATGTTTTAGAGAGTGTCCAGCAGATGTTCCTTGAGAACTTCCTGTTTTATCCAGAAGCAACTGCTGCTTCTGCAAAGGACTGGAACACGTAGCTGGGAGGTTTTCTGGAGAAGGCTGTTAATGCCGCTTTCTAGAAAAAGCTAGACAGAATATCTGTTAGATTATTTAATCTAGAAGTTCCCAGGGATCTCACAATGCAGACAGGTATTGTTTCAAACAGAGCTGAGAGGCATCCAAAGACCCATGTGCCTTTTTTTTAATATTATGTTAACGTATGTCCTGCCAGAGTTTTTTTTAGACTGTCCAGTGGGAAAAATTAGGAATAACCATTTCTTAAAATAAAAAAATGATCTACCTACAAACTTGTAATGTAACACTGTAATCTCCTCTTACTCTTAATTTTCAGACTTTCAAAAAAGTGTACAATTAGTGGAGAAGTTATTTCCACCTTTGAATGTAGAAGAGGTTTATCTGTCTGTATGCAACACGGACTTCAAATGCAACTTTGCAAGGTCATGAATCAAAAAGTCTGTCTGAAGCTACTAGGAAAAGAAGAGGCATTATGGAACCACTTCGAGAAAGTAAGCAAATTAAAATATCAAAGAATTACATGTGACTATTTTTAATCTGTTTAAAACCAAAAAAGTGCTGGCAATATTGACACAGATCCTGCAATAACTTTATTTCTGCCCTCCCCAATCTAAAATATTCCCTTTTGGGAGAAACTCTGACAGTCTCAAAGTTTCAGGTTTCTTTTAGGACATTCAAAACACAAAGGGCTTTGTCCTGTGTATACTGGGAGGAGAGGAGTTTGGGCTGAGAATATGCTAATTTCTGTGTTTCATTGGCTCGTTGAACGTGGGTCTGTGAATAATCTATTTCTGAATGGATTTTTTTAGATGTGCCTCATGTTTTGTAGTAAAGATTGGTATATCGGTGCGCTTCGTATGGGGAAATGATGGCTGGATTGATAGTTTTCTATTAAATAGTACATTTTAAGGTCAAGAAATAAGCTTTGCATCCTTGTTATTCTTTTAAGTGATTTTTTTTTTTTTTGGCTTTGTTTTCTTGTGGCCGAAGAATGGTCGTTCTATCTACAAGTTAGTTTCTTTGCGAGATATGAGTGTTTTCATTTGTACAAAACTGGTGCAAACATTTAAAAGAAAATGAAGCACTCTGAAAGGTATTAAGAATATTTTGAAGTCTTGGAAATAACCAATTAAAGTTTAGATACAATATCATCTTCAGGCACATGAAAGAAGTCTTCTAGCTCACTGTCTACATTGCAAAATAATAAAATACTGTAACACAATGTATATTTGATAGTAATAACAGAGCAGAAAACAGAGCTCTGTATCTTAGAGCAGAAAAGAAATTTTTCTTCTAGTCAAAATGACAATTTATGAGAATATAAGGCTGCAAATTAAGTGTAGTTGCGTGATCCCAGTTCTGTCAAAAATGGTAAGGGAACTTCTACTAATCCTAAGCAGTCAGCAACTGTGTTTTCATGTCTTACAAAGGAGGAAAATGGGCAATATTATATTTTAAACATATCACTGTTTGATAAAATGGGGTTTTGCAAACTGGATAGTTAATTCTACTTTTGGTCTGAATTGGACTCACCAAATACTAGAAAACTTTATCATATAGTCAGATTTTCTATGTATATACACCTGTGGTCCCTTCCTTGGCTACCTGTTTATCTGTGTGTGTACACAATTCTCATAGGCCTGATAATGCATTCAGTCCTCTACTTGTTATTAACTGCAGTCTGTGTTTCAAATTTAGAAGCAGGCAGGGTTGTGCTCTTAAAAAATAGAAGCTGGTTTACCAAAGTTCCATGGACTTTTTACTGTATTTGTGGAACTAACTTGGTTCTGCCTATACTAATGGTATCATTGCAAGAGCAATAGTGAAAACACCGCAAAACAAAGAAGGTGGAGAGGCAAATAGACTGGAAGTTAAACACTTGCCAAGCAATATATGTGACTCAATAGCGTCTTTTGGAAGTGGAAGTATAAATGCTCTTCTATACATGTCAGGGATCAATAAATGGCAGGAAATGTTTCCAAAGTCAAACTGGATTTGCTGATTTTTCTCTTTCTCCCAAAAAGGAGAAAAAGGATGTTACCTTACAGCAATGAGCTCTTCTGACATCTAAGAATTTCTGCGTACCCCATCCAGTGACATCTTCCTCTAATCAGTGTAAATAATCTACAGAACACAGTCTAACAGTGTAACCAAAACTCAAATGTGCTTAAAAATCCCATTAATTCATAGAATTATAGAATGTTTTGGGTTGGAAGGGACCTTAAAGACCACCTAGTTCCAACCCCCCTGCCACGGGCAGGGACACCTTCCACTAGACCAGGTTGCTCCAAGCCTCATCCAGCCTGGCCTTGGACACTTCCAGGGATGGGACATCTCTGGGCAACTGGTTCTAGTGCCTGGGCAACCTGTACCACTGCCTCACCATGGTCTCTGTGAATAATTTCTTCCTTATATCCAATCGAAATCTCCCCGCTTTCCATTTAAACCCATTACCCCTTGTCCTGTCACTACAGGCCCTTGGAAAAAGGCCCCCCCCTAGCCTCCTTGTAGCCCCTTCAGGCACTGGAAGGTGCTATAAAGTCTCCCCGGCGCCTTCTCTTCTCCAGGCTGAACACCCCAACTCTCCCAGCCTGTCCCCATGGCAGAGGGGCTCCAGCCCTCGGAGCATCTCCGTGGTCTCCTCTGGACTCCATCCAACCGGTTTATATCCTTCTGCTGTTGAGGGCCCCACAGCTGGACGCAGCACTCCAGGGGGGGTCTCACCAGAGCAGAGCAGAGGGGGAGAATCCCCTCCCTCGCCCTGCTGGCCACACTTCTCCTGATCCAGCCCAGGATACGGTTGGCTTTCTGGGCTGCCAGCGCACACGGCCGGCTCATGTCCAGCTTTTCATCCCCCAGTACCCCAAGTCCTTCTCCTCAGGGCTGCTCTCCATCCACTCTCCACCCAGCCTGTCCTTGTGCTGGGATTGCCCCAACCCAGGTGCAGGACCTTGCCCTTGGCCTTGTTGAACCACGTGTTGTTGGCACAGGTAAACTCTCAATGAGTTTACAAGCTGTTTTGCTCCAAATTGAGTGTAGTAGTAATGTAAAGCCAGAATTTGAGAACTCAGGCTTCCTACAATTTGATTTGACTGCAGCCATGGGAAAGTGGAAGAAATTGAGAGGAGCTTCAGTAAGAAGGAGCCATCTATCACTATGTAAAATGTAATGGTGTTTATCAAATACCCTGCCATGTTGTAGTAGTGCACAAAAACTATGGTACGGTCTCGGAGCAGTAACAAGTTTATCTTTGTCCTTTCTGGCCTATTTCTTATCTGGTTGGCACAGCCAAATCTCTATAGGTTTCAGGGGAGTGTTGAGGCTTTAAGTGCTTCAGACAGGTACGTTTCTGATTAACGTTACGTGTCACCATAAGTGTATTGAGATATGATGCAACAAACATCTTGCCACTGGATGGAAAATAGCCAACAAAGAATATGTTTGGTGAATCCCAACAACCAGTCATTTGGTAGAAATATGTTTACTATTTTGGTGCCCAGTAAGGTTTGTGTTACCTTACCTACGTTATCGAAGAGTTTCAATACGCTGCTTAAGTTTATATCGGCTTCTGAAGTAGTGAAAAGTATTTGACAATCAGTGAAGTCATGGAAACTTACTGTACAGGTTAACTACTGATGTTTGTTTAGTAGATTGCAGTACCTCGTTGAGGTCTCAGTCACTGCCCTGAGGAATTTGCAATCAAAGATACATAGAGATAACAAACCCGCATTGAGTTTACTTGGCGGAAAATTGTTGGCCAAGCCAAACATGAGACATCAGGCATGACAGATATCATATACGTTGCATTCCAGTATTAGTGAGCTAGTGAAAATAATTTGAGTATTTAAAATAAATACAGGAGAAATGAAACTGGAATTAGGGCTGGAGGAATACACTGAAAAACAAGGTAACTTGCATTGCCAGGTGAATGCTTTAAAAAGGGTGGATTTTTAGGTTCAAAAATTATATGGAAGTTGGAGATAGGATCGTTTTATTCTGCAGAGCAAACTGTTTACACAGAAAAGTGACCCAAAAAGTGTTGAGCATCAGTATTGTATACAAAAGCCAGAGTGAGAGCAATAGAGTTTAATCCTGGAAGATTCTTCAGCATTTGAAGATGGAAGAACAGATATGAACCTTGTGTGGGGAAATTACTTATCTGACTACCTTCAGAATAGAATTTGGGTTTTTTTCTTGAAAGCAATTTGTCTCATTTGGTTTACTGGGTCAATGACAGCCCAGTCTTGCAGCTGAGTCACAAAGTGTGTCAGTTACGTGGCAAGCTCAGTGCCAGCCTGCTCTATGCTCAGTTTGCTGGATTTCAAAACACACTACCTCATCACCTACTTCACTGAGCATTCAAGTGCAAGTCCTGCATACTTGTGTGCTAAAATAGGCCATTGAATTTTAATCAAACCTAAACCTGTCCTTTCTTTTCTCATCTAACAGTCACAGTGATGTGTTTTGTCACTTACAAGAGAACTGCTGTATGTAAATTGAATGTCTTGTCAGTAAAACCACAGTTATCTGTATAACACAATTGTTACATATCCATCGTCTAGGTCACCGCAATCCTTGCTCACTTTTACAGAACTGATTTATCTTGGCTTTGTGCAGTTAGATGGAAAAGATAAACAAAACACGAGAAACAATTTATTCCTTTAATTTTAAATTTGAAGATGAATAAGGGAGATGGATTGAGTAAATCCTGATTTGCCTTAAACCGACACCTTTTTTACATCAGTTATGAGTTTTCTTATTTAATTTTTCTGTACGAGCACTATTTACATTTATGTGCTACATTATATCAAGGCTTGGCTAAATTTACACTACAATTGCTGGCTTGTTTCATTTGACTCCTTTAATTTTTATTCTACATTGTATATATTCTCATTTGTTCAGATGGCAAAGCTTCATCAGAAAATAAGAGAGAAAAATTTGAAGGGGGAAGCTGTGTGCAGTAAGGAGGGAAGCAATGATCTTCCCTGTCCCAAGACCTTGTAAAAAGCATTTTGGATTAAAACCCTCAGAATGGTGTTATCAGGAGCTTTGAAGACATGAACTTAAAAGGGCAAAAGGAAACAGCTTAGAAACTGGTAAGTAGAAGGAAGAGCCATTGAATGAGTTAATAAAAGTAGGCACTGGAGCAAAATGACGAGAAGGACAGGTCAGAAAGCCTCTTCTGGAAAAAGGCAGCTATGGTGTATTGCAGGGGGGAGGTGAGGATAAGAGGCAGGCTAGAATTGTCATAAAGGCAGATGCAATTATGGAGAAGTTACAGGGGAAAAAGGGGATTTAAAAATAATCATAACAAAAGCCAAGGCCCTGAGATTTCATGAGTAGCTATTCTTTAGAGTATGAAAATAATTCTCTGCCTTGAACAGGATTTTACCATGGTTAATTATTGTGTAGATTACTAAATCACAAAGTAACTTAAACCTTCCTAAATTGTACTTTCTTACTGATGTCCTTTCTAAGGTGACGTTTTCTGTACAAAAGGTCTGCATAAACAGTTCTCCTTCTGTTTGGTTCAGCCTTTGCCAGGCTGTAAAGAACACTGAACATAAACAACTATTGAATGATCCAGAGCATGACATGGTCTTTACACAGAACAGAGACACAGTGGAGGTTGTTTCTTAGAGCATAATAAAATTAAGTCTGGTTTTGACTGTGAGAGGGAAGAGGGCTGATTGCTAGTCATTAGGTTTACCCTCCATGATAACTATGTTTGCAAATATTGAGTGTAATACCGCGGGTGAAACGTCCTGTCTGGTAGGTAATCACACTTTGTGTTAAATTCAGTAGCAAATTTTTGACATAGCAAAGGGAGGTATGAGAAGCAGGGAAAAGTGTCATTCTGAAGTTAATAGTAAGAAGCTCTCTCTTCTCTCTGTCTTATCCTTCCCAACTCCATGCCTGATAGAAACAGAATGAGGTTGTTTTGGTTTATTTAGTTATTTTTTACATTCAGATTGTTTCAATTAGAATAGCACCTCCAAGGGATCTGTGCATTACAGTCTAAGCAAGCTCAGGAGTATGTTTTAATTCAGATGGTCTCCTCAGCTTGTGTACTGCTGGACCTGTGGGTTGTTTTCCTATTTTGTTTTCTAGGGGAAAAATCTAGTGGGAGGAACAGGAAAGGGAAATTGCACTTGAAGACACAGAAAAAAACCCCAAACCAACTCTACTACAGAGCAGAGGCAGTAGACCATATATTCAGTTTGCTATAGAGCTGAGTAGGAGTTGTGGCTGTATGACTTGTGACCTGGATACCAACTCTGTCCTGATGGGAGTCCCAGCAGGGTATTTGTATCCTGAAGCTAAATAGTCCATTAAGGGATGATGCTACTGCCTTAATACTTCTACTGTCTCTGAAATCCTTAGCTAATGGGTATTTAACTAATAGGTTTAAGGAATAATACCTTTTATTTTACTTGTTTCTAGTAAGGGAGTTCTGGTGTCGTAAAGACTCTGTGAAGCTCTGACAATCCTGACTTGCTCTGGATCTTCCTATAAGCACCTGCCGTATGTGATAGTGGTAGGCTCCTGGCAACATACTTTAGTAGAGAGATTACCAGGTATGCATACATGTACAATAGGTTCTTCAAGATTCTGGAGAAACCTGAATAAGGAAAATGGTTACTTGGGCTCAGAGTACGTTTCCCCTTTTTTTTTCTTGAGGCATGAGAATGAATGGGGAAGTTCCTGGTTGATGATGCCCTGCCTGCAAGTGAATGATTTCCTTCTCTGTTTCCTTAGGGCTTTGTAGGGCTCTTCTGCCTTCTAATTTGATCTAAATCACTCAAGCAGCAATGTATTGTTGAGAGCTATCAAGCTCCTTGTCCAGCCTTACTAATCCTTTAACAGAAATATTTCAGATTTCTGATTTTATATTTCCCTTGTCCCATATATCCTGGGATAACACTGTGCTTGCTGGCAATATGCTGTTTGGGGTGAATCAGATGTGTTATGGCACTAGTAATACGGACTGGAATATCTCAGTGGAGTCCCCATAATAATAATAATAGTGAGTATGAGTCAGTGCAGGAGTGGCTAAGATTAACACAGAGTTTCGGGGAGCCAAGAGATGATTCATCCTTTGAAATAAGAGAAGCTGCTAATAAACATTAATAGACATTTTCAGTTTTATTTGCAGCGTACCAGCACTTGCTGTATGTATTGGGGAAGCAATGCAAGGAACTGAGAATACCATACCAACAGCAGATTTGTAAGGAATGACTTCGTAAATGGACACTGACTTGTTGCTGCTGTGAATATTGGCACTTTGTAGTGCCAAGGTAAGGCAACAAACTTCACTGGTCTTGCTACTGCAGCAGCTGACTTTTTTCCCATTCCTTAGTGCTACTGTTTTACACTTGAGATTTGCTGGGCATTTCCTTGAATTACTGTAGGTTAAGTGAATTTTGTCAAAACCAAGTATGTTTAATTCAGAGTATTTAAAGTGGGAAATGACTCAGATAGCAGAAAAGCCGCTCTAAAGTAGATACACTGGACAGGAGAATAAATTTGCTCTCCACAGAGTAGATGTGTTTGCTCCTCCTTCCAACTTACACTGGATTTTGCATATCTGCCAAATCATGTTAACTGGGACCTCGTGCTACTCTGACAGTCTCTCTGAACCCCTACTGCCTTGAAGCCATCTTCACAGCTCAGTGCTGAACTGTACCTGACTGTTGTCCCACGTGCTTCCAGCTCACGGAGAAGTTGCTTGCTTCGGATGAACAGCAGTGTGATGCTTAATTTGCTCAGTTGTCAGACGACGTCTTGGGCTTCCTTGCTGGTGTGTCCACTTGTAAAAAGAGCTTTTATTCTTTCTAGTCACTGAAGATGTTTGGGTTTATTTTTATCTGGTCAAAGGAAAGAGAGAAGTCAGAGCCAAAGTTGAGAGTATCATAATAAACTCCATTTGGTATCCAGTGTGATACAGAGCTTTCTGCCCTCGGGGATTTTGTTCCTCCCAACAGATTGCTTGAAGTGGAAGCTAGCCTGGTGCATCACACACTGTCATCTTGCCCTGGTGTATTTAACGTGCATACAACTGCTGCTTTTGTTGTCTGCGCAATGCCTCAGACCGTGGTGGCCACTGCTCTTCCTTTGTCCAGCCGAAACCGCTTCATTATGTAAGCTTACGTTTGTACCTGGTGTGAAACTTGCATTTCCTGCCGAAGCAGGGACGGGAAAGAAGGCCCCAAGGATACTTTTACTGGCCACGTTTGTCTGTATCCTCGATTTTAAAAAATTATTTATACTTTTTTTTTTTTCTTGCCCCCAGTATCAGTTGTTTAAGTGGGCCATGATCTACTTCAGAAACATTTCCAGAAGAAAGCTGCCAGGCACTTTTCCTAACACCCATACAGCCCTGTCACCTGGGTCACTGTAAAATTAATGTTTTGAATACATGCTCTTAAACTGTGATTTTTCATTCCTTTTTATTGACAAGAAAAAATGCTGTAATTTTCATTGCAGTTCATCTTCTGCATTATTGGTTTCTCACTGACCTTGTACCTGCTCTGACGACACCATTCACACAACCAACCGCCCAACATTTTTCTCAGTTTTCCTATTTGTCTTTTTGAACAGAGTTGTCCTCTATCATGGGGAAAACACGTTTGTATCTGTGAACTCAGAAGTACTTTTGTGATTTGTCATCTTTTTCTTGCTCAGGTATCTCAAATCCAATTTTCACAGTGTTAAACGTTCACTAAATTCCTCCTCTCCAAAAAAATGATTGGCTTAAAACCTCGATAAACCTGTTTGGTTTGTGTCTGTATATGTCTGCTTTCACAGGAAAAATTAATTTCATAAAAGACTGTAAAGTACACACCTGCCCTTAGCATTTGATAATGCTTTACTGAAGTGGAAAATGCTGAGTAGATAGTGATTGCAGAGGGACTGCCTTCACCCCTCCTTTTTTGTATCTTGTTTAAGTATTTTGTTTGTTCTGATTACTTTTTTTTTTTCCTTTTCCATGTGAGTGTACTGGTTTTGGCTGGGATAGAGTTAATTTTCTTCACAGTAGCTTATGTGGTGCTATGTTCTGTATTTGTGACCAAAACAGTGTCGATAATACATGGATGTTTTAATTATTGCTGAGCCCTTCTTGCAAAATGAGAGCCTTTTCTATTTCTCTCACTGCTCTACCAGTGAGTATGCTGGGGGTGAACAAGAAGTTGGGAGGGGACATGGCTGGAACAGCTGATCCCAACTGACCAAAGGGATATCCCACACCATGTGACATTTGCGCTCAGTCCTAAAAACTTGGGGAGGAATGAGGAAGGTGGGACATTTGGAGTTATGGCGTGTCATGTTTTAACCTCGGCTAGCAATAAAGTACCATGCAGCTGCTCACTCACCTTCCCCCTCCAGTGGAGGAGGAGAATCAGAGGAAAAGACAAAGAAGCTCGTGAATTGAGATAAGAACAATTTCATAACTGAATATGAATGACTATTATAGTGATACTAATAATATTAACAGTACTACTAATAATAAGTAATTCAAATAATAGAAAAGAAAACATGATACACCCCCCCACCAACCAATACACAGACAGGTCCTAAGTAGCGAGAGTCAGAGCCAGAGATTCCGAGAGCCAGACCCCGAGAACAATTGAAGCAGAGTCCGAGCGAGCCCCACAAGTGACAGCAACTAACAAACCAACTAACAAACACCTTATCAATACTATTCTCAGGGCAAATCCAAGACATTGCCTCATACCAGCTGCTGTGAAGAAAATTAACCCTGTCCTGACCAAAACCAGCACATGGCATTAGTCTTCCCAAGTAGCCATTATGAGTCACGAAGCCCTGCTTTCCTGGAAATGGCTGAACACCTTCCTGCCATGGGAAGTGGTGAATGAATTCCTTGTTTTGCTTTGCTTGTGCATGCAGCTTTTGTTCCATCTGCTAAACTGTCTTTATCTCAACCCAGGATTTTTCACACTTTTATCCTTCCGATTCTGTCATCCCACTTGACTGCCTACAGGGGTCAACCCATGCCAGTAAGCTTACCTGCTCCAAACTTTTCTTATCCACTCTCTCCTAATGAACTTGGGAGTATTGTGCTGCATGCAAAGAGCTTATTGATCTGTCCTGTTCAAAGATGAATAATCCTTGTCTTCAAGTGAATGCTCTGCTCATAAGGAAAACATTCAGATAACACTGTATGGGTAGCTATCACGTAAAATAGCACAATGGAATTATCTAAAAGAGATGGAATTAAATGCATATAAATATTATTTTGTTTAAAATAAATGTAAAATGTTACTTTTGTAGTCAGTGAAGCAATTACTATAGTTTTTTAATGTGTTTTTGATCAGTGAAGCAATTACTATAGTTTTTTAATGTGTTTGTGTTGCAAATTTTTTTAAATTAATAAGGTACCTGACTAGTTATGTCCCATTTAGCAGATCTTCTGAAAAGAGAGTTGTTATTGTAATAAACATGTGTGATCCTAGTGAACTTCCACCCACAATAGGCATCTTTCTGCCTTGGAAGCTGAATTACTTTGTACAAATACTTTGTTTTTCTTTCTCACACTATCCATTTATTACATGCTGCTTCTAGGGCATTCAAGCAGATTAACTTTCCTTTCAGATTTGCGTACACAGACGTAATATTTGTTTCTTTCTCAGGTAGAACTGGTGAGCGTTATATAAATCAGATACTTCCTAAAACTGAATGTTACTCAAGAAAACTATGCAAGTTTTCCCAAGTTGAGACATCTTTCTCCATCCCTTCTTACAAAAGTTGTGTCAACTCTATTTAATTAACATTGACGTGATATCAACTGACGATTGTACAGTCTGTTCAGAGACCTTTGTGTTGCAATGTGGTGTTCCTTTTCATTGTGGGATGACTAGATTACTCTGCAGTACTGGCCTCCATCATAACACATTAAAATTTAACCCATTCATGTTCTGGAAATAGTGGGGTTTGCCATTTATCACTACACTTCTGTGTAGTGATGGAAACCTTCCTTTGTGGGAAGGTTGAAGCTTGAATAATTTAATGGGAAAAATTGTAATGATTTTAAGATTCCTGGATAAATATTTCTTAGACAATAGTTAGCAACATCTATATACACAACGAAGTTCACATTGTTGAATGTGGAGTGAGAAGAGAAGGGAAAGAAGAACAGGAAAGAGATGAGAATCCAGTTGCCTTTATGCTGGAGATATTTCACGTTCTTAGGTTAAAAAATAATTGAAAAATTACAAGACAATTTACTATTAGACCAAGTACCTTAAAAAGTACTGAGCTCTCAAGCAGATGGAGTCTATTGTGTTTTTCTTCTACTCTAAATAGTTGATTAATTCCTTCTAATTAAATGTATGTTTCAGAGTGGGAACATTCCTGTGGCCTTGCGAAAGCCAGCCAAACTCGAGGTGATTCATAGTAAGACTCTCCTTTGTGGGCATCCTGAATTAATCAAAATATTTCTGGAGAAAATAATGCAGCTATCCAACATCCTGAAAGGCTGAACATTTTTGTTCAAATTCTTTTTATATGATCTCCTATTTTTATTCGTTTGCATGCACACGGTACATAAAATGATATTGCTATGTGAAAAGAATGTAAACATTTTACTTCCTATCTTTCGGTTCTGTAATAAGTCTTCACATTGTTTTTAGCTTGGAAAATTAAAGTAGATTACTAATTATTTATTAAACAATCATTGGCAGTGTAAGTTATTTTGGAAGTTTGCATCTCTCTGCTGGCTCCCAGTGTATCTCACACCGACTGTGACCTATTTCCCTTTACCTCAAGAGCATTTGGTGGCCTTTCTCTCTGCTGTCCCTCTTCTGTCACACTCAGCTGTGTCATGGCCGTCATCTCTGCCCTGATACTGATTATTAGTTCAGAAAAGTGGTGGGGGGAAAAAAACCAAACCAAGAAAAAAAGTTAAAATCAACTTGTATTTGCTTATGTTTCTGTATGTAGGATACGAAGGATAAGAGGAATTATTTAGTATAATTCACTGAGCTGGAAGCCAATACAAGAAGATGAAATCTGTAAAATAAAATTAGTATTTGCATATGTGAAAGGTGCTGAAGAGTGAAATCTGTGAAGAAAGGGACATTTACTAGAAATTGTGGAAATCCCAACATGGTGGGTTTTTGTAGAACAAAGTACACCAAAATCTGTCTGTAAAGAGCAGCCTGTATTGACATACGCTGGATGATCTAATCCAGCAGGTCTATGTAGGTTTGGGTTTTTTTTTTTAATGGCATAGGAGGACTGGTTGCCAAAGATAAATAAAAAAGTTAGCTTTGAAATCCTATTCTAGCGTTCTAATTATGTGATGTGATAATACCCAGCAACACGAGGAACATAAGCTGGTATTAAGGTGAACTGCAAAATGAAAACTCCCTCCAAAGTTTATCTGAATTGTTCTACTAGATCACTGAATACAAGAACACATTTTCATTATCTTCTTTCAAAACTATGACCTTTTCACAAGAAATTGCATTTATGTGACCACAGATATCAGACAATAACATTTTTGAAGCTTTTCATAGAGAAAGTTAAATGAGTTTACAAAGGACAATGTTATTACAAAAATTATTTAAACTTACTTTATGCTGAATTTTCTTTGCAGTTTTCCCATCGAAGGAGACGTAACTCTTTATAGGTAAATGGAGTGGCAGAGCTGTGGAAAAAATTGAAATTGTTCTTTTGATTGGTTTTGCAGCATAGCTTAAAAATCAAAGGCATTTTAGGAGGGTCAGAATGACTTTTCCAAATTATGTTGTTGTCTGATGCCAAGAAGCAGCACTGGGCTCACTAAAGGCCTCTAGATAGACACTGGTAAAGTAGAGAACATAAGGGAAACTACTTTGATATTGCTAGTACATTTCTGTAGAAAGCTGTGTAATAATGTATTCTGAATTTTAATGATGACCAAAAACTGCATAATTTGAACTTCATTGATGTATCTGGAGGGTGGTTGGAGAGTAGCAACTTTGTACAACTTGTTTCTGTTTGCTGCCATTGGCAGTCCTGCACTAGAAGTGTATGTGTGTCTCGCTGGGAAGAAGGAGGTCTTCTACCGTTAGGCAACAGAATTGAGCAAGAGGTGGGATCTTGTGCTGTGATGGAGAAATGAGATGGTGTTTCTGGAAGTACACCAGGACGTCAAGAAATTTTTTGTGTAACATCAAAGCCAAAGGACTAAAGAACAAGCTGCTGCTTTGTAGAGGTAACAGGATTATTCATATTTTTTACAGTTATTTTGAGGATAGATACCTTTTAGGCATGAATCAGTTTCAAATGGTGGGAACAGCTGTCCGCAGTGGTACGGGTATCTCGTTACTGACGCCAGCTTTCTTCTCACAGTGATAGTGGCTGCTATCAGAGGCAGGATATGGAAGTTTGACAATTCCTGTGTAGTCTCTGATATGTTCACTGTTTACATAAAGCAGAGGGAAATACTTTCACTCCACGTTGCTTTTAGTTTTAATGGATAAAACAGATCCAAAAAAACTGAAAGAAATATCTGTGTGCCAGAGAAGTACTTCATAAAATATGCAGGGGAAGCTGCGTGCATTTCAGACGGGTAACTTTTAAACTCATTTTTCTTCCCTCTCCCTTTAGGTGGAAAGAACAGAAAAGACTGTGTTGTCACACTTTTTTGGCTTTCGTAACAATTTTGATCACTGTTTTTCTGTTTAGAAAAACCAAATGCTTTAGATCAGCTACTTGAATGTTCCCACTTGTGTCATGGGCCTGAATAGTCCGTTCTGGGGTTCAGGATCTGCGCAGCTTGCAGTGACTGAAACTGATAGATTTTCCTAGTTTATTGAATTTGTTTCTCACAGTGTAAATTATTTCTCCTGCGTCACAATCTCAATTATTTTTTAATGTGGAAGTGTTTTAGGAAAAAGAACAAGATTAGAATAATTATAATACACAGTGTTCCCAAAAAGCCCAGCACACAAAAGGAAGCCAAGATTGTGACAGATAAGGAATGTCATTATGAACATAGCTCGGGGCTATTGTGACTTGTGGCCCTAAATGAAGCAAGTAATTTTCCTCCTGGATCCTTTTTAAATATAGAAACAAAAGAAAAGTTTTGTGATTGTAGGTATGGCCTGTGGGAGGTACTGAAGGTTCATATGTATGTCTGGGCAATGGCAGGGAGATATCCCCATATTTAGGCACAACAAGAGCTTTTAGAAGGATGAATGATTTTTGTCTTCATGTGTATGAATTCGTAACTGCTAACTGTTGATTTTTTTAGTTTGTTACCATTAATGCACAGGCATCTGAGATGGAATTACATAACTTCTTAACAACACTTCCTTTCTTAACAGTCAAATAATGTGGTACGATGTCCCTGTTCCTATGCTCTGAACAGTCTGTTCAGAGTTTGCTTAGACAAACTCTTCGCTTCTGTTTCCATTATGTCATCTGCAAGAACTACATGCAGAAGCTTTAGGCGTTTTAATAATTAACTGGAGAAGTGTCTAGTTTGATTAAAAACCCCAGACAAACACTATTTATGTGAAACAAATTAACCCTGATGAGATAATAAATCAAAACAACTTAATCTCTAAAAATTTACCTTCTTCTTTAGTACAGATCAAATAGTGTATGTGTTTATCTGTGTGTGTGTTATTTTCTACGATTAATAGGTAATTTTCAGCTTTTACTTACAGTTCAATCAATGATACTTTCACTGCGTTCTCAAGAGACTTTCTTAACATTTATGCTTGTGTATTTTACATATGTTCTTTAATCCCTCTATAAATATATTCTGTATAATGACCTTTTTTGGTGTTAAAATTTAGCTAAGTATCTTCCTATTGGGTTTTTGACTCAACCACTTGTGTTTTAATGTTGTATTTCACACTTAATTTTTGAAAATTCAAACTGGTATCCTGCTCAGCAAAAAAAAAAAGAAAAAGAAAAGAAAAAAAGTTTATTGCTTATCTAGCCATCTCATTTTCCAGTTGCATATTTTCTACCTGCAGTTCACTGATTTTTCATGAATGTTTTGAAAAATTAAATGTTACCTGTAAATATTTTTCCTTTACAACTTATTCTGCATTTAAGTTAATTCTTCTCCAAATCTTTCTTTTTACTAAATCGGGAGGGCAAACCAATTGCTTTCATTTAAAATTCAGACAAGCAGCTTCCAGAACAAACAGAAATGAAGTTTTGGTGAGATAAACAGAGTTTGCACATCACAGGAACTCTTCCTTTAACTTTCAATCTGCAAATCAAAGTTCTTAGAATATGAAATTTGAACACTTGGAGTAAAATAGTCTTCTGTGTGGTGACTGGGAATGGGGTTGAGGTTGGTGGTAACCTTGCAGGTTGTTAAATTTCGTAGTGTTTCCCAGAGAAGGTGCTGTTTTTTCTTTCCTCCACTTAAATGCTTGCTAGATGTAAAGCACAGCACAGGTTTGTATATAAAGTGATTATATAGGTCAAAGTGATAAGGATCAAGTGATTAAAGAGCTACGCAGCCAGAAATTTGTTTAAATATCCCTAAGCCATCAAGCACCCATAAGGATTTTGCCATACAAAATGTTATCTCCATTAAAGAAAACTGTAAAAACCCATAGACTTCTTGAAGGTAGGAGTTAATCTTTAATGTCTCCCTGTTTCAGGTCCTCCCCTGTAGATGGTAGTTATTCTTAACTGCATAATCAAGCGTACAAAATAAGGAATATGCTTCATTATGTGAGAATGAGAACTGTAGTAAAACATTAGATAGTGCAGAATGTGGTTTGCAAGATTGGGATTTGTAGAATTTATTTCATTTTTCTTAAATTTCTGTTTGACAGTATACTAGAATTTTTACCCCTGTCAAGTTCTGTGGGAAAATTTCACGCAGGCCTTGATGCTAAAAGGAGCTAAGGTAGTTTACAATGAATCCTTAAATCAAGATTGACTATTGCTGGCCATAACAGTGTAAGTTTAAAGTTAAGATATCAAAGGTCTTGTGGAAGTGGTGGGGAGTCTTCTAAAAACTAGCCCAAGATCCTACCGTTTGCCACAGGACTGTAAAATCATCACTGCAAGTTTCATCACGATTCTTTGTGAAAAGGCTTGTTTTTTTCCTCTAGGCTGCTTCTCCTAGAAGAGGCTCACCTACATAACCCATACTCAACAAAAGTCGTATTTCTGAGAGGTGTTTTTGGTAAGTGTTTTGAGAAAGATTTTTGTTTTTGCTGTGGTATTAGTCATGTGAATGTTCAGGGGCTATGTCAAAGCAAGAGCTGAGTAAGAGAAGACATTATGTAATCTTTCTAGTGTATTCTTTCTGTGTTTTGGGGATTTCAGTTGTATTTGTTATGACCTTCATTATTCATTCTTTGTTTTCTAGTTTGATTTCTAAATACGTTTGCCAATCCCAGCAGGAAGCTGCTGGGTACAGTTAACTTCTGAAAGTTCCTCTTCCGCAATATGGGCAGTTTGAGGAAGAGGTTTAGGATCAAGGTCAGTGGTTTGGTAAACCAAAGGAGAGAGTAAGAGGCTCCAGCAAAGTCGTGGATGAAACAGGCACTGTATGGTCTAGCAAACAACAAGAGAAGGAGTGATGTTCAGAATGACCTGCGCCTGTAAACAAACCATTTTTTCATGTTGTTCTGTCTTGCTGAGAAGAGTTTGTTGGGAGAAGACAAAGAAAGTGCAGTCTGCCTATCAACCACTTAGCACGTCAGCTTTCCCTGTTTTGCCATGCAGCCTGGGGTGGCCATGCCTGCAGACCTTCTTGTGGCCGGAAGTCAGGCCTTACTTATAATGAGTGTCATTTTTCTGCAGCAAACTTTTTTACTTAAACTAAGGCTACTGATTTTATACTTCACTATTTCTGCTGAGAATAAGTTTCACTTGGAAATGTCCCAGGAAGTGGGAATTTCACAAAGCACTTTACTTGCAATGTTTTTCTCTATCTCCTCTTGATATTTGGTTCATAGATCTTTCACATTCTTCTGTAGCATTGGCTGGTGCAAGGTTTTAGTGAGACAGAGGATCTTCATATTTATTCAAAAACGTTTTAATAGCATGCCAGAAATCACAGATTGTTTGGAAACCAAGAATACATGGAATCCTATGATTGAAATCATACAAGTGTAGAGAAATGAATTTTTTATAACAAACTAGCAGCAGACAGCTAATAGGCAAGAAAAACCCTGAAGACAAAAGAGAAAATTATAGATGTACAATTTAATTCCCCAAAAATTTCAGCAGCTCTGCATTGGCAAGTTCCCTCTGTGGTTTGGAAATTAAATATTATTAAAAGTTAATCCAGTAGGCTTTCCTCCTCAGGCCAAGTGGAAGAAAGAAAAGCAGAACATGCAAGCTTGGTCATGTACTTATAAACATCTTCCTGCGTGGTCAGGATGTGGGCTTGCTAGTCATCCTCGTGCCTCCGTGGTCCCACACCAGTGCTGATGCCCTTGCTCCCTGTGGTATGAACTGGCTCAACCTTCAGAAAGTTGAGTCACTCACATATTGTGAGGTACAAAAGGCTGTGGTGAAGCTGTTGGATTACTTGTGCCACTTGATCAGAAGCTGGCATGCTTACAGGAACAGCTCATTGAGAAAGGCTGTAACGTGACCAAACGGGGTGAACACCTGGTAGTGAAGGAAGAGGGGCAGCTTGGGTACAGCTGGGTTACTGATTCCGCTTTCTTTTGCTTTTTAACTTCTCAGCCTAATTTTCAGCCTTACCAATGTATTTAATCATGACATTCATGGCTGTAGCTTTTCAGTAAGTTTACTTGTGTTACTCTCGCTTTACACAAAAAACAGAAAGCAGTTTACATTTTTTCTGGTTTTTCCTCATGGAGCCTGTGTAGTAAAAGTGATTATGTGTACGTTGGAAAAAAAACCCAAAACCAAAAAGAACACACATAGAGCTATTTAAAGAATGTTTCTTTTTTGAAGAACTTATAAATTACACACTCTGTGGTGTGCAGGTCATGTGCTTGTTACTTCATATTGCCACATATGATAGCAGAAGTACTGTAATTCAGCCTTTTCCTGGAGCTTCATCCATAATAATGCAATGTGACCTTCAAAAACCTGCCTGGCTACTCTTAGTGTTTACAAGAGAATAAGAAAAGTGTGGTGTGCTCTGTTACATAGGTGTTTTTAAATATGAATAGAAAGAAATGATGTTTCAATTCTTTCCCCACTCACTGTCTTCTAAAATATATTGTACATTGAAGACTAATCCGTTTGCAATGTAGCATGACAAATACATGAAACTGATGTTCGTGAGACAATAGAAATCATATTTCAGTATCAGTTACTAGTTTCAAAACGAAATTGCTAGCCGTACATGATAGGGTAGTCACAGTACTTAGTTATGCAGGGTCAAAGTGAGTTTCAGTTCCAAACAGGTCATGGATTCCTGAGGATAAACGATATGAGCTCCGGCCGGTAATGCTGGAAATGCTTTCTATGATGTAACAGCATACGTCGTCTTTGAAACAGAAATGTTTTGCCCTAAGCTCCCTACCTGCCAAGGAAAAAAACGTAAGTACATCTAATACTCCTAGTCTCAAGTTGACCAAACAAATTCAGGATTGTGTTTATGACTGACAATAAAATGTTCATATGAAGTGGGTTTTATCTTTTGGACAAAATGCAATTTCTATTTTTCCCCTTAATGCTAGAAAATATTAAAAGCCTTTTGAACATGATGCTAACAGAGCCAACAATATATTCTGATAAATAAGAGATTACAGGGATATTAGAGGTATGAGAATATTTTCTTCATTAAGCGTTTTATCTTTTATGTGAGGAAGCCTGCCTTACTAAAGTAATCCCATTCAATTATCTTCCATCTTTAAAACTGTCTGCCTTTGCAAAGGCAAAAAGTATTATATCTCAGTAAATGATGCAGCAGGGGTTGCCTCCGTAGCCTTTCAGTTAGTTTTGCTAGCTTGCTTTCTGAGCTTGTGGATATGTTTTTGCCATGATTTGCAAGCATAGCATTAGGATCAAACAAGGATGCCCTTGTTACATACTCCAGATCAGCTGTTTCCTGTGACATTCCTTCGGACAAGTGGGTGGAAGGCAGATACAGTAATGTTCTCTGGCCTCCTCCAGGGCAGAGCTGATGTTGGAGGGGTATACAGGCACTCAGATTATTCCAGTCTGTCAAGTCTGCAGTTTCTTTAATGCAGCAGTATATCGCTGCCTCGGAAGCCCTTTGAAACTTTAGGTACCTCCTCTTCACAGCTGGTCCCTGGCCAGCTTAGGAAAAAACCCATCTTTTTCTCAGACTGATTTAGATGTGTTCTTTCTCTCCATCAAGGGTAACTCAGAAACAATCAAGGCATTGTGCCTGGTGTCCTCATGCTGCTAGCAGCACTGGCTTTTTTCCTGCCATAAATAGAAATTTCCCTCTTTTCATCAGGATGTGCACATGGAATTAGGACCTTTGCTGTTTCAGGCAGTGGCCAACCTCACAACTGGTTTAATTTTTGTGTTGTTTATTTTTCCTGTTACACTCCATTTAGCACTGTGGTTAACTGTTACTTGGTATGAGACAAAAACCTGCAGCCTGTAATTCTGTGTATAATTTCTAAACTTCTGGACCTGGCATGGGAAGTGGAACTTTGCAGCCACACTTAGCTGAGAAACCAAGAACTTTGCATCCAAGAAGGAATTTTACCCTTTTCTCTCTTCTGACCCAAAGCTTAGAACTTACTTTCTTTTATGAAAGAAATCCTTAGCCTTCCACAGTGAGTCTTTATGACATTCACTGCTTGCCACTACCTGTCATCAGCAACTTGTCAACAGATTAGAGTTCAGGCTAGTTGTGGGATGCAATAGTGGTTCACAAATGAGTAGTTACAGAAGCACCATTAAAAATATGTTAAAAAAATAACGTGCAGAACCGTAGAACAAACAAAGTTGGAAGGGACCTTGCAAGATCATCTGGTCTTTCATGAGAAAGGGAGTGTAGATGAGATTATCTAGTTGATCTAAAACATCATAGAGCTCTCTGTCTTAGAGGAGATGCCTCTAACAAGGCTTTCCTGCTCTTTGGGTGGATTATTGTCTGTCCCCTTACACTTCATTTTCTTCACTTGAACTGGTTCTTGTTCTTCCCTTACAGGAATTTTGACACTTCATCTCTCAGGCGCTGGACTGATCTCCAGCCAGTGGGTGACAAATTCCTCTTCAAGTTCTTCTCTATTTAGTCATCTGGTGAACATGTCTCACCAGAATTCCACTAAAACTAACCTGGTACTGCTCCGATTCTAAATGTGGGAGGAAAGACTCTGTTTCTGTGCCTGCTAAGGTGACCCCAAGCTCTACAGAATCACTTCCTTAATAACTACCTCTACTTCAGAGTCTCCTCCTTGAGAATCAGACAGCCTACCTGAAAGTGTGAAAACACAAAGTGGTAGGTGTGGAAAGGTCAGCTATCAGAAATAGTAATTGCATTCCAGCCTGGCACTAACAGAACATGAAATTAAAAACAATGTTTTACTAGACAAGGAAGAACCGATTACATACAGAGAGGCCCCAGTCCTCAGCTGTCAAATGTTCTAGCTGACCTTAACCCATATCATTTAGAACAGGAAAGCCAGAATATCTGTTTCCTCCAGATCGTGTTGATGTAATGGTATACAAGGTAATTAATATTCTGGATTTCAACCTGGTCTGCTGGAATCCTCAAAGGGAAAACGCAGCAAGAAAGCAAACAAAACATTTCCTTTCTTTTCCAGAGAAAAATAAATAGGAACAGCTAAGCATGCTCTGACAAGCTTTAAAATCTGATATGAAGTTGGATTGTACCGTACCACCTAAAGAGGATGCAGAGTCATCAAATTGATAGGAGTTGGTTGCTCCACTAAATATCCTTCTGTTTTAGGAGGCAAAAATAACAGTTGGTGACTGGAAACTCTTCTAATCCAGAACAGAAGTGCTGTCTGTAAGACTAAAAGCTCATAGTTTAAAAAGCATAACCATTTTCTAGACATTGGAGAAAGCAAAGCAAATCATACCTCAAAACACATTGCTTTTCGTTGTTCTCGAGCCATTTAGCTTGGAGACGACTCCCAGAGGTATGCAATCCACAGGAAAATAGTAGAACAGATCTCTGAATGGTGGAAACCAATTATTTCAGTATTACAACTTTGTCTTAAAAAGCAAAAATGCGTACTTGTAGTTTACTGCCCCTTCCCCCATCCTTTTTCTAATTCAATTAAGTAGGTGGAGAGAGAGAGACAGACAGGATGCACTTTCTCACTCCACACAGAGGTGGCTATCGGTATGCAGCAGATGGTGCTCGTGGTGAATTGTTGATGGTGCCACAGTCAATGGTGCTCGTGGTGAATTGTTTCAGTTGGCTCTTTTGGTATACCTACCAAGTTCTGCTGTCAGAGAAGATACAGTATCCTGGAGGATTTAAAAGTTGTTCTTTTAATCAAAAGCGTGATGTAGGGCAAGAGGTTTGCTTTTTACCAGCCTCTAGTTTTTTTTCCTTTCCTTTGTCACCTGGTAGGAGGGTGCTGCAGGATGTAAACAAACACACTGTTCTCCACTGGATTTAAGGAGTACAGTTTTAAAACCAATTTTATACAAATTTATCATTCCATTTCATTTTTTTGATATTGTGAGTAGAGTTATGTATGCAACAACAGATATGCAAAACTCTGAAATGGTGCCAAAGAATACAAGTTATACAAGTGGGCATGTCACAGGCTGACTTAGTGACTCAAGTCTTGGCAGCTGCCCTATAAACAAAGCTACTGAATTGCTTTGAGTCTGTGTAATCATAGAACTTCTTATGCAGCTCACTTTCAAAGATACGCTTTAAAGAATTGCTAGAGAGTGAAAATTTGATCAAAATGCATGAATTACTAATGAGTTGAAAAATTAGAATAGGCCTTAGAAATCCAATTGTAATAGTTGTATTTCAGTCTGTGAATTTTAATCAGACATGAATACATGCTAAATCTAAAGCAAAGATTTGCAAATCAAAATGCATTCTCTTTCTGTATTACTGTAATTCACATTTCTGCTTTGGGACTCAAACTCCAACTCCTGTGCCAAACACTGCTGTCAGAACTGCTGATCACCTACAAAAACTGATTTTGAATACCAGGATCAGTAGTGTAGGTTGCTTACTGGATGATTAGAGGCCTATTCATACATTCTGAGTGTGTGTGTGTGTGTATATATATATATATACCCAAAAACCCCACAAAAAATACTGCGTGCGAGGGGGACAAAAAAAGTAAAAGTAAATAAATAACTATAAACCAATAACTGATTCTGCAGGTCAGATCTTTCCTTGACATTACAATATAGAAGTAGCTGAGTTCCAAGGGAGACTAGTCATGCTGCTTATTGACTGTTATTTGCTGGTTTATAGAAGTGTGAAATGTACTTATACTCTGGAGTTTGATAACAATGAGTGTTAAGCATTATTTGTTGAGGATACCTTTGTAGCATAAAAATGCCTGCTTTATTGACAGCAATGTCCCTTAAGCAAATCCCTATAAATATTGACGATTTAGAATGATTGCTATACTATAATGCCAGAGTCTTTATAGATAGCTTTGTGATAATCTGCATCTGTGACTGTAAAGTCTCATCTTAAGACAGCCCTTTCTTTCTCTTTTCATTTCTTCTAGAATGTTGTCAGGCCACCCTGACACTGGCTCTCACCTTTCTCTTACCTGATAAATCTCTTTCAAAATCTTACCATTGCTTGGCTTCCATTACTTTATTTCTTATATTTATTCTCTTTTTATTCTTCTTATGTTACTTTTTCCCCTCTGGAGACTCGCAGTGCAGCTGCCTTCATCCCCCTATAAAGTCCTACAAATCATGATGGGTCCCTTTCTGCCCTACCTCACCTCCACTTCACCTGACCAGCTAACTCAAATAGACATTCAACAGCTGTTTCTCTGCAAAGATCTACTTCTCTGCCTCAGACCACTCTCCTTCAAGATTCTAAAAGCTCATCCTAAGCAGTATTTTGTATATCCCTACTCGTCTATTCCATCCGGTGTGGATGAAACACAGTTTTTTCTCTTTCCAACTCCCACAGGAGTCACCTATCAGGGGCACAGAATGATGCTGAAGAACCTTCTCAGGACTTCAGAATGGATTGTTGTGCATTGAAGGTAGGTATTTCTAAAGCATTTTGGACACAGATATATCTGGAAGCCTTCATCTGGTTTTCTTCTCATCCCCAGCTCAAGCTTTACAACCAGAGAGATCAAGCTGTACCGTAATTGGCTTCTCGTGGCTTGCACGGGTGTATTATTTGCTGGGTATAGAACTGGCTGGATGGCTGAGCCCAAAGAGTTGTGGTGAATGGTGTTAATTCCGGTTGGCAGCCAGTGACGAGTGGTGTTCCCCAGGGCTCAGTACTGGGGGCAGTTCTCTTTAATATCTTTATCAATGATCTGGACGAGGGGATCGAGTGCATGCTCAATAAGTTTGCAGGTGACACCAAGTTG